>NC_091469.1:159976561-160074061 GCF_036971445.1 Narcine bancroftii
CCCCGGGAGTGTGTGATGGGACAGTGTGGAGGGAGCTTCACTCTGTGCCTGACCCTGGGAGTGTGTGATGAGATAGTCTGGAGGGAGCTTCACTATGTGTCTGACCCCGGGAGTGTGTGATGGGACTCTGTGGAGGGAGCTTCACCCTGTGTCTGACCCCGGGAGTGTGTGATGGGACAGTGTGGAGGGAGCTTCACTCTGTGTCTGACCCCGGGAGTGTGTGATGGGACAGTGTGGAGGGAGCTTCACTCTGTGTCTGACCCCGGGAGTGTGTGATTGGACTGTGTGGAGGGAGCTTCACCCTGTGTCTGACCCTGGGAGTGTGTGATGGGACTGTGTGGAGGGAGCTTCACCCTGTGTCTGACCCCGGGAGTGTGTGATGGGACGGTGTGGAGGGAGCTTCACCCTGTGTCTGACCCTGGGAGTGTGTGATGGGACTGTGTGGAGGGAGCTTCACCCTGTGTCTGACCCCGGGAGTGTGTGATGGGACAGTGTGGAGGGAACTTCACTCTGTGTCTGACCCCAGGAGTGTGTGATGGGACGGTGTGGAGGGAGCTTCACTCTGTGTCTGACCCCGGGAGTGTGTGATGGGACGGTGTGGAGGGAGCTTCACTCTGTGTCTGACCCCGGGAGTGTGTGATGGGACGGTGTGGAGGGAACTTCACTCTGTGTCTGACCCCGGGAGTGTGTGATGGGACAGTGTGGAGGGAGCTTCACTCTGTGCCTGACCTCGGGAGTGTGTGATGAGATAGTCTGGATGGAGCTTCACTCTGTGTCTGACCCCGGGAGTGTGTGATGGGACTGTGTGGAGGGAGCTTCACCTGTGTCTGACCCCGGGAGTGTGTGATGGGACAGTGTGGAGGGAACTTCACTCTGTGTCTGACCCCAGGAGTGTGTGATGGGACTGTGTGGAGGGAGCTTCACCCTGTGTCTGACCCCTGGAGTGTGTGATGGGACGGTGTGGAGGGAGCTTCACTCTGTGTCTGACCCCGGGAGTGTGTGATGGGATAGTGTGGAGGGAGCTTCACTCTGTGCCTGACCCCGGGAGTGTGTGATGAGATAGTCTGGAGGGAGCTTCACTCTGTGTCTGACCCCAGGAGTGTGTGATGGGACTGTGTGGAGGGAGCTTCACCCTGTGTCTGACCCCTGGAGTGTGTGATGGGACGGTGTGGAGGGAGCTTCACTCTGTGTCTGACCCCGGGAGTGTGTGATGGGACGGTGTGGAGGGAGCTTCACTCTGTGTCTGACCCCGGGAGTGTGTGATGGGACTCTGTGGAGGGAGCTTCACCCTGTGTCTGACCCCAGGAGTGTGTGATGGGACAGTGTGGAGGGAGCTTCACTCTGTGTCTGACCCCGGGAGTGTGTGATGGGACAGTGTGGAGGGAGCTTCACTCTGTGCCTGACCCCGGGAGTGTGTGATGAGATAGTCTGGAGGGAGCTTCACTCTGTGTCTGACCCCGGGAGTGTGTGATGGGACTGTGTGGAGGGAGCTTCACCCTGTGTCTGACCCCGGGAGTGTGTGATGGGACAGTGTGGAGGGAACTTCACTCTGTGTCTGACCCCAGGAATGTGTGATGGGACTGTGTGGAGGGAGCTTCACCCTGTGTCTGACCCCGGGAGTGTGTGATGGGACAGTGTGGAGGGAGCTTCACTCTGTGTCTGACCCCGGGATCTATGCCTATTGTGAGGGGCATCGACTGAGTAAATCCAAGCAGGCTTTTCTCACTGAGGGAAGGTAAGATACAAACTAGAGGACATAGGTTAAGGGTGAAAGGGGAAAAGTTTAGGGGGTACCTGAGGAAGAACTTCTTCACCCTGAGAGTGGTGGGAGTGTGGAACAAGTTGCCAGCTGAAGAGGCGACTACAGTCTCAGTTTTAACATTTAAGAGTAATTTGGGCAGGATGGGAGGGGGACGGAGGGATAAGGACTGGGTGCGTCAGTGGGATAAGACTGAATAATATTGCAGCACAGACTATAAGGGGCAACAGGCCTATTTTTATGCTGTGTAATGTTCTATGGTTATATGATTGTGAGGTTGGCCAGTTTAAGATGAGGATGTAGGGGGAGAGGGGAGAGGTAAGGTGAGAATTGATTTGGAGAGGGCTGGTTGTATTTGGCTCTGTGAAGGGAGACAGAGAGAAAAGGGGGGAGAGAGAGAAGGAGGCAGAGCTGGAGGAACGGACACATGGGGAATGATAGGGGAAGGGGGCACTCAGGGAAACTGGAGAATTCAATGTTAGTGCCACCCGGTCAGAGGGGGGCCCAGATGGGAGGTGAGGTGTTGTTCCTCCAGTTTGCTGGTGGTCTCAGTCCGGCCGTGCACGAGACCGTGGACAGCCTAACCGGTGTTTTGGAACATGTCGTTCCAATTGGACCATTCAGTGCTCATAGCTGTGAAGGTAAATGTGCCACATGGGAATGGAGGTCAATTTTTGAGGGTCTCGAGAGCTGAAGAGGGTCATTCCTCAGTGGATGAGATGGTGTTCGGTCTGCCATGGAGTTGGTGACACTGAGCCAGTTGGGACTGGAATCTGGCAGGTCAAACCCACCCCAAATGTTCAGCAGGTCAGGATGCGTCTGTGGGAAGAATAGCATTCGGGTCTGGTATAGCACAGAAACATGCCCTTTGGTAATATCTCTGTTCAAGTTCAAGTTTACCATCATCTGAGTGTACAAGTACATCCTGACGAAACAGCGTTCTCTGGTCCTCAGTGTAAAACACGCAGACATACAACCAGACATAACACACGTACAGACGAACAATATACATGCAGGACAAGTATTATATCTATACTAATAAATAAATGAATATTGTTTCATGAATATGAGAGTCTCGGAGGGTCAGCGTGAGCAGTTCCTTTGGCCGTTCAGAGTTCTCACTGCCCGTGGGAAGAAGCTGCTACCCAGCCTGGTGGCGCTGGCTCTAATCCTCCTGGATCTCTTCCCTGATGGGAGCAGCTGAAAGATGCTGTGTGCAGGCTGGAAAGGGTCCCTCTTCAGGCCACGATCCCGGTGGATCACCTCGATGGGGAGGTGGGGGGGGGGGAAGGAGACTCCAGTGGTCCTCTCTGCCGCCCTTATGGTCCTGTGGATTGACCTTTTGTCCACCACATGCCACTGAAAACTACCTGATATCCCTCTACATGATCTTGGGTCTCTTCACCTTTATCTGCTTCCACCACTACCCCCAGCTGCCCATTCCAGACACCCTCTAGCCTGTGTGGAAAGTAACTTGCCCCTGCTCATTTCCCCTTCTCATTGTGATTCTGACTGTCTGTAGCTCTCATGGTTTTATAAAACCTCCATCAGGTCTCCCCTCAGCCTCCGATGCTCCAGAGAAATCAACCTGTTTGTCTGACCTCTCCTCAGAGCTCACTTCCTCTTACCCGGCCAGTAAACCTCGTCTGTCCCCATTCCAAAGCCCCCGCATCTTTCTTTTGTCTATTCTGCTCTCCCACCTGTTAGCCTGCCCCCTTCCTCTCCTCTCCTCTCCCTGCCTACTGTTTGTTCCTTCCTTGATGAAGGGCTCAGGCCCGAAACGTCAGATACTCTTTACTTCCTATGGATGCTGCATGACCTGCTGAGTTTCTCCATCCCGTTGGTGTATTGCCCTACAGTCACAGTATCTGCAAGCTTTCCTGTTTCACGAGTAAAATTATGTTGCCTGTGGTCTGTCGCAACTGATCTCTGTTATCTGTGGATTGTGGAGAAACGTGCGGCCTCTCTGCCTGTCTGGATCATTGCGGATTGCAGGTGGTCACGTCTTCCCTGCCTGAAACTTATTCGGAAGTCACATCACCTGTTAATCAAGGTTGGACTCCAACCACCCACTAGTGCACACCTTGCCATTGGCTAATTTAAATCACCCAGGGTCATTATTGGCTAGACGACCAGATCAGAATTGTTTAAAACTTTGATGCACAGCACATTCTTTCTCACTGCCATGTGGTCCAAGCCCCAGGTCACTACTGTGGACATGGCTGGAAGTGTCGCGGGTAAGGTGTGCATGGCACTGAGGCAGAACTGTAGTACTGTGGTAGATCAGTACTTGCAGAGAACCACACCCCTGTTGGTACAGGGAACTGGGGGTGTGTGTGAAAGTCCCTGACTGTAGAATGTGTACATGTGTGTATATGTAGAGTGTAGGCGGCCACTGGTATCGGAGTCCAACCTGGGTCCGGTGTAAATGTCTATATCGTTGTTTAAGTAATATAGTATTCTGGTACCTATTCACATTCTCCCCCATTTGTCTCCCATGTGTTAATTAAAGTTATGTGTGATTTTAACATGTGTCCAGAATTGTCTCACCCACTGAACCTGATACTCTTCCCAACACGACAAACCCAACACTTCTGTACTGCGACCTGTGAATTGTGCTATGTCTAAATGATCTGCTCGCTTCACAACCTCTATCACTTCAGTTTACACCCACGTGACAATCAAGCTGACATTGATGGGGAACGGGTGAACAAGTGGACCTGAACCCATGGCCAGATCAGCCGTGATCTCATTGTATGGCAGAGCAGGTTCGACAGGCTGAATGGCCAACTCCTGATTTCAGATTTATTGTCAGTACATACATGAGATCACATAGAACCCTGAGATTCCTTTTTCCTGCGAGCCAGGCAGAATTACCACTAATTGGTAATGCAAAAAAAGTGTACCAAACATATATGAATAAAGAACTGTAAACAGGATAGAGTAGTGGGCAGCACGGTTAATGTAAAATTCTATGGACACCACGGTTGAAGTAGAAACACACAAAGCTGGAGAAACTCAGCAGGTCCAACAGTCTCCATTATGTAGCAAAGGTAAAAAATATATAACCGATGTTTCGGGCTTGAGCCCTTCATCAAGGTGTGGGAAAATGTCGGCAGGCATCCAAACAAAAGAGTTGGGGGGGAGGGGTGGTGGCAAAGGCAGGAAGTGATAAGTGACAGAAGGGAAGGAGGGATGGCTGGATGAATAGAGAGGGAAAAGGAAGATGGGGGGAAGAGCAGAGCGGGTCAGCTGGAAACAGAAAAATTGATGTCATCTGGCTGGAGAGTGCCCGGTTGGTGAAATGGTGAGCACCACCCTGTTGCAGGGCGAGCAATTGGTACTGGAGTTTGATCGTTCTCTCTGAGTCTGTGTGGGTTTCCTCCAGGTCTCTGGTTTCTTCCCACCATTCGGAAGAAACGTACCGGAGGTTTGGAGGTTAACCGGGCGGCCAGACTCATGGGCCGAAAGGGCACGTTACCGTGCTGTATGTCTGTATTTAAATTTAAAATAAAGAAATCTAAACAAGCTGACTGCAATACAGAGAGGGAAAATATCAATAAAGTGCACAAGTGAGAGTCCTTAAGTGAGTCCCTGTTGGAGTTTGTCATTGAGAAGTCTGATGGTGGAGGGGGAGCAGCTGTTCCGGAACCTGGGGTTGGTGAATCTTGTGGCCCCGATACCTCTTTCCTGATGGAGGCAGCAAGAACAGAGTGTGTGCTGGGTGGTGTGGGTCCTTGATGATCGCTGCTGCTCTCCGACGGCAGTGTCCCCCGTAGATGTTCTTGATAGTGGGGAGGGTTTTGTCTGTGATGTTCTGGTCTGCATTCACCAGGGATTTACACTCAGGGGTATTGGTGTCCCCATACCAGCACACTTTCCATCACACAGCTTTGGAAATTTGCCAGGGTTTCTAAAGTCATATCGAACCTCTGCAAATTCCTGAGGAAGTCGAGGCGCTGACGTGCTTTCTTCACGATGCCATTGGGGTGTTGGGTCGAGGGCTCCTGCTCCTAGTTCTGATGTCCTTCAGATGTTGGGGATCAGGCTGGGCTTCCATCCCTCCACTTGGTTGTCCTTAGCTGAGGACTGCAGAGACTTCCCGCCCCTCACAACGTCGCCTTGTTGTGGGAGTTTGCAGTGTGTCCTGCTGTCAGACCATGCCTGGCCTGGACAGGATGTCTGGATAAACACAAACTTGTTTTTGTTTTGCTTCTCCCACTGCTGGCCCAAGTTCCACCAGCAGGTCAGGCTGAGGAAATCTGGACTTAATGTGATTCACAGAAGGTGCCTCCCCCCCTTCCCTTTAATTTGTATTTAAAGGGATCATGCACTTACTGTCTGCTGACTTCTTAAAGCTGGATTTAAGAAGAATTTCCTTCATTGCTCTCCTTCTCTCTTCGCTTTTCCCGCCGTACCCTGCGGGCTACCCTCAGCTCAATGCGCAGTGGACCAGCGGACCCTCACTCCCTCGCTACTGCAGTTCTGTACCTCACTCTGCCATGGACCTAGGGGAGTCATCAGGGGTAGGTTTTCTTTTATGCAGAGAGTTGGAAGGCCTTGCCGGGGATGGTGGGTGGAACCTGAAACAATGGGAGCATTTAAAGCCACTTTCAGTTCGTCAGAATACTCCAACGTAAAGCCGCCTAAAATACCCAAATGCTGCTGTTCGGAGGCCACCTGAAAGCGAAGAACCCTGACCCAAGGAGTACTTACCCAACCCTCCTCGGGTAGGTGTATTCTCGCTTCCGAGCACTCCCCCTAGGCACCTGAAAGCGGGAGGGACTACTGCCACAGTCGACAGGGGCCGCTGTTTGCTCCACGGCGCCTCTCCCCACTGCGGATCTTTTGGGTGCCAGAACAGCGCCTTCAGCACTGTCGCTTCGCACATGCCCGCAGCCGGCTCCGGAGCCGCATTCTCCCAGTTATTCCACCTGAAAGCGGCGAAAGAGACTCGGGGATGGAAGAAAAATGGGGTGGGGGGGAGTGGGTTTAGTAGGACTAGATGTACACAACATTGAGGGCCGAGGGGCCTGTGCTGTATTGTTCTGTGTTTTATGTTCACCTCGTCCTCTTCCAGATCCACGCATTCAACTGCCAAGCCTTGGCGTCCATCAAGGATCGGCTGCTGGCGTCACCGGCTCAGGGACTCAGGTCTCCCTCTTTGGCCCTGACGGTTTTAAAGGTCCGAGCTCCTGACACGGGCGACCTGCAGGATCAAGCTTCCGACATGAATTTTGGAAGAAGGGCTCAAGCCAGTAATGCATCTTCGTCTCCTATAGAGGCGGCTGAGTTCCTCCAGCGTAGTAAACGCTGTGTGTTTACTACAACCACAGCGTCCACCTGCAGCCCATCGCATTTCCCCTTTGGTTGTTCTTCCATCGTGGGCACCCACACACTGTCTGATCTTTCCCCCAGCCTGTACTACTGAAAACAGAGGAGAGCTGGAGCAAGTCTGACCACACCTCCAAAGAACCACACAGGCTCCAGAGCAGCTGAGATCGCAGGGAGGTGTCAGGCACCTCCAAACTCTGCTGTATCTTATTCCAGGGAGAAGGCCACCCTCTGACCCCAGATCAATGCCAAGCTGGGAACTCATGACTAGATGTTCAAGGGGTTTAAAGTCAGACACCTAAGTTTTGGAATCATTTTGCATCTTCTCTCAGACATTAATGCTGACCAGCCCAGGAAGTGGCTTTAATTTGCTGGCTGACTCTTCAAATAGACTTGTGCCTGACTGAAGGGAACTTTCAAAGGATCAACTTGAGTGGGCGATGTTGCTTTAAATCGCGTGCTCCCAAACTTTGCTTCATCTGGTCATCAGCACCAGATTAAACTTCACTTATCTCCTTAGCTCCTAGGACACTCCTTTCCTGGAGAGACTGTCTTTGACCCGATAGCAAGTCTGACGAGCCGCAGAGCCCTTGCCCTCTCTTGTTCTTTTATCTCACCCGGAATCCCGCAGTCAAGCAACACCACCACCCCCCCCTCCCCACCCAACCCCCCTTCTTCTCCCGCTGGAGATTCCCGGCTTCCTGCACTCCCCAGATCCAGATTCTGAGGAGGAGCTACAGTTTCTCCCCTCTGCCCCCTCCCCACCACCGCTGCCCACATTTCCGGAGCTAGTTCTGCGATGGGTGCCCAGGCCGGCTGGTGGCATCGGCTGCCTATCCTGTTCCTGGTCCTCTTCGCTTGGCAGACAGCAGCTTCGAAGCGGGACGGGAGCCCCCAGCGGAGACCAGGTAAGGTGGGGGGAGGGGGGTCAATGGGTGGGAGGAAGGTGGGGGGGCGGGAGTTTTCATCCGGCCTGCAGGGAGAACGCAGATGGACGCCAGGACTTTCCCCGACCTACAGATTGTCATCCACGTCAAGGATTGAGACAGAAATGTGTGGGGTATGATCACCAAGTTTGAGGGTGTCACTAAAGTGCCCAGTATGGATGAGAGTGAAGACAGTTGCCAAAATTTGCAGCAATATCTTGACTAGTCTGGAAAGGTGACAGGATTTAATACAGACAAATATGAGGTGTTTCATTCCTGAAGGACTAACCTGGATAGGACTGAGACGGTGAATGGCAGAGATCTAGGGAGTGTTGCAGATCAGAGAGATTTAGGGCAGTAACATCCCCACTATCCAGGATTGAAGGAACCGGCAGCCTCAAGCAACTGGCAAAAATAAATCAATTAAAAATACAGGTTTAAAATTAGCGCACCCTAGCATTCTCGATGTGCAATCTCAAGCAACCGGAAAATACACTTATCTGGCATCTACCAATCCCCATAGGTGCTGGATGCCAGGGGTTTTATTGCACCTCGAAAACGTCATCACAGGAAGAAGGGGGGGTAGAGAAATTCAGAAAGGCCTTTGGCACGTTGGCCTTCATCAGTCAGATTATTGACTATGGGAGTTGGGAGTCCTGTTGTTGTTTGAGTCCCCTACACCCCCATTTGGAGGACTGTATTCAATTTTGGTCACCGTGCCTCAGGGGAGCTGGAGAGAGTCTTGAGAAGATTTGTGACGGTGTTGCCAGGTCTCGGGGGCGGGGGGGTGGGGGGCGCCTGAGCTACAGGGAGAGGTTGAGCAGGCCGGGGCTTTATTCCTTGAAGCGCGGTGATCTCAGAGAGGTAGACAGATCCCCGAGAAGAACAGATCGGAAGGCACACTTAGCGCAACGCTGTTACACCGAGTTTGAATCCCACGCTGTCTGTAAGGAATTTGTACATTCACCCCCTGTCTGCATGCGGCCTCCAGTTTCCTCCCACTGTTTGAAACATGGTCAATCCGCTTTAATTGGCTCGAGGACTGGAATTGGCTTCTTCCGTGTTTTGTAGGTAAAAATTTTTTTTAAAGGATTTAATGATTACCTGAAAGAACAGTCTATTTCCCAGAATGGGGGAATCAGTAACCAGAGGACACAGGTTTAGAGTGAGGAGGGGATAGATTTAAAGAGACCCGAGGGGTAACTTGACAACACAGAGGGTGGCAGGTGTAAGGAAATAGCAGCTGGATGAGGTGGATGAGGCAGGCGCCATTGCAATGTTGCAGAAATATTGGATGGATACGTGAATAGGATGGGTTTAAAGCAGGGAGCTCCAAAGTGGTCGATGGGACTATCCAAGAGGTCGATAAAGGCCTGCAGGTCAATAAACGTGGGGAGGGGTCAATTGAACTTTTGAGGTGGAAAGCAGGGGCAGATTAGGAGTTCAGGAAAATATATGGCAGATGAAGTACAATGTTGAGAAGTGTTTCTACATTTTGGCCGGTGGAAATAATCCAGGTAGATACTATCTGGATGGGGATAAAATTCAATCCTCGGAGGTGCAGAGACCTGGGCGTCCTTGTGCAGAGCTATCTAAAAGTTAATGCCCAGGTGGGATTGGTCATGAAGAAGGCGAATGCTATGCTAGCATTCATTTCACGAGGAGTAGTATACAAGAGTGGAGAGGTGTTAATGAGACTCTATAGGGCACTGGTAAGACCCTATTATAGTACTGTGTACAGTTTTGGGCCCCCTATTTTAGAAAGGATGTGATGTTGTTGGAGAGGGTGCAGAGGAGATTTGCCAGGGTGATTCCTGGAATGCAGGGGCTGGCGTATGGGGAACATTTGACAGCTCTTGGGTTGTATTCGCTGGAGAATAGGAGAATGAGGGGGGATCTCAGAAACATTTCGAATATTGAAAGGTTTTGACAGAGTGAATGCGGATAAGATTTTTCCTTTGGTGGGTGAATCAAGGACAAGGGGTCACAGACTTAAAATCAGAAGTTATTCAATTAGAACAGAGAGGAGGAAGAACTTCTTTAGTCAGAGGGTCGTGGATCTGTGGATCTCACTGCCGCACAAAGCAGTGGAGGCCAGATCACTGGGAGAATTTAATCAGGAAATGGAGAAGTATCTCATTAGTGAGGGTTCCAAGGGATATGGGGAAGGGGCTGGAAATTGGAACTAGGTGTGAGCATAATTCAGCTTAGTGTAGAGTCACGGAACAGACTCGATGGGCCTAGTGGCCTGCTTCTGTGGTCAACTTGTGATCTATGGACAATAGCGCCTATGTCAGGGGTGGCCAACCTCTAGTGAGAGCGGGCCTTGGTGGCCCCCATTATTGTATTGTCTTCGACCTTTTAATAAGTTGAGGTCGAGGAAGGGTGGATGAAGCAGAGAAGAAAGAGGTTTGTATTCTTTGCACTTTTGGAAGCACCATTCTCCCCCCTTGGACCTTCCAGGAGATGGTGGGGGAGGGAGGTTGGGGAGGTGCTGGGATCGACATTGATGTGCTGGGGGTAGCCCAGGGCCAGTGTTCATCCCCCACCCGCCCACCCCCCCACGCCAGTTCAAGTGGACACATTCCCAACACCCCCCCACCCCACCATTCAACTGCTCGGCACCCACCCTTAAGAGATCAGGTTTGTGTGAGGCAGCAGACCCTTCAGCCCCACCTGTCCATGCCCACTCAGGTGACAACCTGGCTTGCCTGCATTTGGCCCACGAAACATCACACACTGGGGGGCATGTGTTGGACACAGGAACTGCTCACATTGACCATCCGATACTCATTCATGAAACAATATTAATTTATTTCAGGGGTTGGCTGACATTTTATATTTTCATTTTTAATTTACACATACAGCACGGTAAAAGGCCATTTCACCCCATGACTCCGTGCCGCCCAATGAACCTACACCCTGGGTATGTGTGTCTAAATTAAACATTGAAAGGTTAGTCACCCCTGATTATGTGTATATTTGAATATTTGTCTTGTGTGTGTATTGTTTGCCTGTACATGTGTTATGTCTGGTTGTGTGTCTGCGTGTTTTGCATCAACCATTACAGCAGGGAAACAGGCCATCTAGGCCCTTCTAGTCCACACTGAACCAAATCCCCTCCTCTAGTCCTACCTACCTGCACCCTGCCCATAACCCTCCATTCCCCTCCCATCTATATACCGATCCAATAATAAAATGGACCCTGCTGCCACTACTTCGCTAGAAGCTCATTCCATTCAGCCACCACTCACTGAGTGAAGAAGATCCCCCTTGTGATACTTCTAAACTTTTGTCCCTTAACTCTGAACTCACAACCTCTTGTTCCAATCTCTCCTACTCTCAATGGTAAAAGCCTATCCACATCAGCTCTATCTAACCCCTCATAATCTTAAATACCTCTATCAAATCCCCCCTCAATCTTCTACACTCCAAGGAATAAAGACCTAATCTGCTCAATCTTTCAAGGACTGGAGAACGCTGTTTCGTTGGGTTGTGCTCGTACAATCAGATGACGGTAAACTTGAACTTGAAGGCTCGAGGGGGAGATTTGAAGGGAGACATGGGGGAGGGGGGTATTTTAAAAATAGAGGAACACAAAAGATGCTGTGATTGTGGTAAAAACACAGAAAGAACTCAGCTGGTCTTGCAGCGTCCTTAGGTGGTAAAGTTGTTTCAGGCCTGAGGCCTATCTCAAGGTGTGAGTGAAGAACAGGCAGGGACCTGAATTAAAAGAAAGGGGTGGGGGAGAAAATCAGCCCAACAGACAAAGGGTATTCATTGAAGATAGAGAGGAGGCCAGGAGAGGTGAAAGGTGAGAATTGATCGGGGGTGGGGGGGGGGTGGGGGTTTGGATCTGTGAATGCAGAGCTGGGGTAAAGGAGACAGAGGGGAAAGGGGAGAGACAGAGGGAAAGATGAGGGGGGAGGTGCTAACGTAAACTGGAGAAGTCGATGATAAAGCCATCTGGTTGGCCCAGTCGGTAGATGAGGCGTTGTTCCTCCAATTTGCGGGTGGTCTCAGTCTGACAGTGTATGTCAGCATGGGAATGGGCTGGGGAATTGAAATGGGAGGCCACCGGGAGATCCCGGTCTATACCCAGTCTCTCCAGTACAGAGGAGACCACGACAGATGCAGTGGACGACTCCTGCAGATTCACAAGTGGAGTGCTGCTTCACTCGGAAGGGCTGTTTGGGACCTTGATTGGGGCTGAGGGAGGAGGTGTGGACACAAGTGGAGCATCTCCTGCGGTCACAGGGGTAGGTGCCAAGAAGGCGAGTGGGTGGAATGGAGGAGTGGGCTAGGGAGTCACGGTGGGAGCGGTCCCTGAGGAAGGCAGAGAGGGAAGTCTCATTTTGTGATTGTAGTAAAAACACAGAAACGCTGGAGGAACTCAGCAGGTCTCGCAACATCCGTAGGAGGTAAAGATAAGGTCAAGTATTTTACACAGAGAGTGGTGGGAATCTGGAACAGGCTGCTAGGGTCGTGGTGGATGCAGATACAATCAGCCAATGTATAATTGTGCAGGGGATGTGGATCATGAAAAACAGTTGAGCATCATCTTCTGTGCAGACATTGTGGGCTGAAGGGCCTCTTCTTATGCTGGACTGTTCCGTATTCAACCTCCAACATAGCAGCCTAATGCAGGCCCTTTGGCCCACAATGTCTTTATAGACAATAGACAATAGGTTCTGGAGTCTGCCAATTGGCCCGTCGAGCCAGCACCGCCGTTTATCGGATCATGGCTGATCTTTATCTTTCAATAACCAATCCCACCCTCATCCCCATAACCCTTAACTCCCCTACCCACAAGAGCCTTATCCAACTCTCTCTTAAATCTATCCAGCAAATCCGCCCCCACTATAAACGTACTCACAAACTAAACCTTCCTACCTCCCACGTGTATTTTTCCTGCATCCAGGTGCCTAAATGTCCCTAATATTTCAGCCTCCACCACCATCCCAGGCAATGCATTCCAGGCTCCCATCTGCAAAATACTAACCCCTGACATCTCTCCAAAACTTTCCTCCTTTCACTTTGTACAGATGACCTCTGTATTTGCATCTCTCACCCTGGGGAACAGGCGCTGCCTGTCCACCCTATCTATTCCTCTCATAACCTTGTCGACCTCTATCAAGTCTTCTCTCATCCTTTTACGCTCCAAAGAGAAAAGTCACAGCTCTGCTGATCTTGCCTCGTGAGACCAGTTCTCCAATCTCCTATGTGCCCTCTCCAAAGCTTTCACATCCTTTCTTTAATGAGTTGACCAGAACTAAGTGCGATACTCCAAGTGTGGTCTCACCAGAGCTGTGGCATTACCCCACAACTTCTGAACTCACTCTCCGGACTAATGAGGCCCAGTGGAACGTATGCCTTCTTAACTACCTAATTAACCTATGTGGTGAGCTTGAAGAGATCTTAGGATTAGAACATGGTTCAGTATCTAACCACTAACCCTGTACTCTGCCTTCAGGTTTGTCCTTCCAAAATGCATGGGCTCATACTTCTCCAGATTGAACTCCATCTGCCACTTTTCTGCCCAACTCTGCATCTGGTCTCCATCCTGTTGTAACCTACAACAACCTCCTACACCACCCACAAGACCCCAAACCTTCATGTCATCTGCAAAGTTACTGGCCCAACCTTTTACATCTTTGTCTTGAACACTTATAAGAATCACTAAGAGCGGAGTTCCCTGATAGATCCCCGTGGTGCTCCACGCATCACTCACCTGCAGGTAGAATCCCTCCAGCTTCTCATTGCTTGCCCAAGGTTCCGGGAGAGTGGGTACCACCCCTCACCCAACCCTGGGGTAGACCACTCGATTGCATCCCCCTTTAACCGCACACATTCCGCTGAAGGAACTCGGCAGGTCGGGCAACATCCATGGGAGACATGGAAAGGTTGAATTTTTGCACCCAGAGTCGTTCATCGGGACTAAGGGTGCAGAGGGGAGAGAGTCAGTGTCTCAAGCAGGGGCGGGCCAGCAGGTGATTGGTGGGGCAGTGGGGGTGAGGGATGATGGACGGAGGCAGATGATTGGTGGTTGTCACAGGAGAGAAAGTGGGCTCGGGTGGAAGATAAGTCAGGTGACGGAGAAGATCACTGGAGTTTCCCTTCTCCTCCCTAATGACGTGACCTACCGGGATCATTGTCTGAAGAGGGTGTACAAAATCATTGAGGACCCCTTCCACCTTGGACACGGTATCTTTCAGTGTCTCCCATTGGGGAAGAGATAGAGGAGGATCAGAGCCGCCAGGCTGAGGAACAGCTTCTTCCCACAGGCAGTGAGAATGCAGAACGACCAAAGGAACTGATCTGAGATTCTCATATGTAGAAAACAATATTTATTTATTTATTTATTTGTATAGATGAATACTTGTGCTGCATATGTATTGTTGGTCTGTATGTGTGTTATACCTGTTTTACCTCAAGAACCAGAGGATGATAAAGAAGGCCTATGGGATGCTGGGCTTCATTAATATAGGAATCAAGTTCAAGAGTCGAGAGGTCATGTGGCAACTCTACAGATCTCTGGTGAGACCCCACTTTGAGTATTGCATTCAATTCTGGTTACCTCATTACAGGAAGGATGTGGAAGCTCTGGAGAGGGTACAGAGAAGATGCATCAGGATAGAAAATAAGTCTTACGAGGCAAGGTTAGCAGAGCTGGGACTTTTCTCTTTGGAGCGTTGAAGGATGAGAGGAGATTAAATAGAGGTCTACAAGATTATGAGAAGCCTAGAAAGGGTGGACAACCAGCGCCTGTTTCCCAGGATGAAAGTAGAGGACGTGTACAAAGTGAAGGGAGGGAAGTTTAGGGGAGACATTTGGGATAAGTGTTTTTACACAGAGTTGTGGAGGCCTGGAATGCTTTGCCATGGTGGAAGCTGAAACACTTAGGGGCATTTATGAGACTCAGGCAGGCACATGGATGGAGGAAAAATGGAGGGTTATGGGGTAGGGAGGGTTTAGTTTTTTTTAAGGAATATATGGCTCAGCACAAAATTGAGGGCCGAAGGGCCTGTACTGTGCTGTAGTGATCAATGTTCTATGTTTTAATGCTGTCTCCTCAGGTTGTATCCGTACAATTGGATGATAATAAATGACTTGATTTGACTTGAATCTTCCCTGTGAGCTCCTCATTGATCCACTAAACCCCTCCTGGATCCTGTCCAACCCTTCGCCCACACTCTCAGCCTTGATGAAGGGTTCCAGCCCGAAACTTCGACCATTTTGTCTCGCACAGACGCTGCAGCAGAGCATGCAGCTACAGACTCCAGCGTCTGCATCGTGTCTCCTCTTTAACCAGTGTCTCCTCTGGATTAGATTGGCCGACTGCACCCCAGGACGTACAGCTGGAAGCTTTGAACTGCACAGCCTTCCGAGTCCGATGGAGACCTCCACGCTGGCATGCTAGACTCACTGGATACACGGTAACGTGAGTGATGAATGTGCCAGAAATGAAGGAATAGGATGATGGGAGTCCTTCTCATTCAGAAGGAAGGGAGATGCCTCTGGACTTTCCTGGGCACTGGATAGAGCCCAATAGCCATGTACTAGGCACTGAGAAGTCCAATGGGCATGTACTGGCAACTGGGCAGAGCCCAATGGGCATGTTCTGGGCACTGAGAGGTCCAATGGGCATGTACTGGACAATGACAGATCCAATGGGCATGATCTGGGAACTGGGCAGAACCCAATGGGCATTGCCCTGGGCACTGACAGATCCAATGGGCATGTGCTGGACACTGGGCAGAGTCCAATCAGCATGTACTGGGCACTGGGCAGAGCCCAATGGGCATGTCCTGGGCACTGAAATATCTAATGGACATGTCCTGGGCACTGGGCAGAGCCCAATGGGCATCATCCTTGGCACTGAGGTCCAATGGGCATCATCCTGGGCACAAAGCAAAGCCCAATGGGCATCATCACTGACAGATCCAATGGGCATGTAGTGGGCATTGGGCAGAGCCCAATGGGCATGTACTGGACACTGGGCAGAGCCCAATAGGCATCATCCTAGGCACTGACAGATCCAATGGGCATGTACTGGGCACGGGGCAGAGCCCAATGGGCATTGTCTTGGCACTGAGAGGTCCAATGGGCATTGTCCTGGCTACTGGGCAGAGCCCCATTGGCATGTCCTGGGCACTGACAGATCCAATGGGCATCATCCTGGGCACTGACAGATCCAATGGGCATTGTCCTGGGCACTGGACAGAGCAAATGATCATTGTTCTGGACACAGAGCCAATGGATATTATCCTGGGCACTGAGCACAGAACCAATAGCCACTGTCCTGGGCACTGGTACAGATCTATTGGGCATTATACTAGGCAGAGCCAATGGGTATTTACCTGGGGACCGAGCATGGACCCAATGGTCATTGTCCTGGATATTGGGCAGTGCCAATGGCCACTGACCTGGCCAATGGGAAGAGCCAGTGGTCACTGTCGTGGGTAAAGCCAATGATGTATGTCCTGGTCACTGGTCATAGACAGAGTCACAGGTCAGTAAAGTAGCCAGTAACAACAACCGCTGGTGGTAGTCCTGGTCACTACAATGGTCACTTGTCCAGTGGTAGTGGGATGGGATGGCAGGGAGTTTCTTTTAAAGGAGGGCATGTGGTGGGCACATGCTAGTGGAAGCATAGAAGGTTGCGGAACCAGGCAGGGTGTCATCTCTCCCCTAACCCTGTGAATCTAATCACACAGGTGCTGTACACAGAGGTGGGTAACAATGGGGTTGCCTCGCCCAAGAAAGCAGCTCAAGATCTGGTGCTCAACCTGGACCATCGCAGCAAGGTTAGTGCTGGAGTGTGGGGGTCGCTGCATGTCCCCGCTTATTACAGGCAGCCTACTGGATGAAATCCACTAAATAACCAAGAAAGAAAGGGAAGATAGATTTAGGGTGCAGGGGAGATTTGCCTTGATTGGAGAACGTGTCTTATGAGGCCACATGCTGGGACCTTTCACTTTGGAGTGACAAGGGATGAGAGGTGACTTAATAAAACAATATAAATTACGAGGGGCTTAGAGAGAGTGGACGGCCAGGGTGACAATAGCACATGCCAGAGGGCATGTACAAAGTGAGTGGGGAAATCTTTAGGGGAGGTCGATTACATGTGCTCAAAGCCACAAATTTCCAAATTCAAAGAGAGTTCCTTTCCTGCTGTTATCATATTCTCGAGGTTGACGAAGGAAAGGCTGTGGATGTTGTCTGCATGGACTTTAGTAAGGCTTTTGACAAGGTCCTGCATGGGAGGTCAGACAGGAAGGTTCAGACGCTGGGCATTCATGGTGAAGTTGTGAACCGGATTCGACAATGGCAGGTCGGGAGAAGGCAGAGAGTCGTGGTGGATGATGCTTCTCAGACTGGAGGCCTGTGACTAGAGGTGCCTCAGGGATCGGTGCTGGGACCATTGTTGTTTTTCATCTATATCAACGATCTGGATGATAATGTGGTCAATTGGATCAGCAGGTTTGCCGATGACATTAAGATTGGAGGCTGTGAAGAAGGTTTTCAAAGCTTGGAGAGGGATCTGAACCAGCTGAAAAAATGGACTGAAAAGTGCCAGGTGGAATTTAATGCAGACAAGTGTTGCATTTTGGAAGGAGAAACCAAGAAAGGAATACACAGTAAATGATCGGGCACTGAGGAGTGTGGTAGAACAGAAGGACCTGGGAATACAGATACCTAATTCCCTGAAAGTAGCGTCACCAGGTGGACAGGGTTGTAAAGAGTTTTTGATATATTGGCCTTCACAAATCAAAGTATTGAGTACAGGAGTTGGGATGTTATGGTAAAGTTGCATAAGATATTAGTGAGGCCAAATTTGGAGGATTGTGTGCAGTTTTGGTCACCGAACTACTGGAAAGATCTCAATAAGATAGAAAGAGAGCAGAGAAGATTTACTAGAATGTTGCCGGGACTTCAGGAACTGAGTTACAGGGAAAGGTTAAACAGGTTAAACAACTTTATTCCCTGGAGCGCAGAAGAATGAGGGGAGATTTGATGGAGGTATTTAAAATTATGAGGGGGTAGACAGAGTAAATGTAGGTCGGCTTTTTTCCACTGAGGGTCGGTGAGATACAAACCAGAGGACATGGGTTATGGGTGAAAGGGGAAAAGTTTAGGGGGAACATGAGAGTGGTGGGAGTGTGGAATGTGCTGCCAGCTGAAGTGGTGAACGCAAGATTGAAGATCCCTTTAGTGTAATATATTTTTGTCTCTCACAGGACTGGGTGAAGAATCCACAGGTCTACGTAAGTATTGGTGAAAATCAAGTCCCTGCTAGAATGTTTCCTGTCCTGGAGTCACACAGCACAGAAAAGACCCTTCAATCCAACTTGTACCTGCCGACCATGTTGCCCTTCTGGGCTAGTTCCATTTGCCTGCACTTGTTCTGTAACCTATCAAGCCCTTCCTCTCCATATACGCGTCAACTAAATTCATCGATCGGAGACCTCGAATATCGCCCCACAGGTTTTATTTCACATGATCTATCATGGAGCGTTGGCATTGGTCTCCACTGCTATCAACTCTAAAATCTACTTCTACACACACGAACATTTATGAACATTTATTTAGAGAGACAAACAAGCTAGGATCTCATTTAAATATTTCGAATGGGCAGAGTAGTTGTTTACCCACGGTGGGAAAGCTCAGGACAAGCGGTGTCCACTTAGAACAGCGATGTGGAGGAATTTCTTCAGCCCAAGGGTGGGGAATCTGTGGAATTTGTTGCCCCAGGTGGTTGTGGAGGCCGGGTCATTGGAGGTATTTAAGGCAGAGTTTGGTAGGTTCCTGATTATTCAGGGCATCTAAGGTTATGGGGAGAAGGCTGGCCAGTGGGGCTGAGTGATTGAAAGGCGGGGCAGACTCGATAGGCTGAATGGACTATTTCTGCTCCTATGTCCTATGATTTGCGATCTGTGACTTCTGCTATCAAGGGCAAGGGTGGCAGGGCAACAAGAACAGCCACTGCCCGCAGCTTCACCACCCACACCTTCCTGATTGGGGAATACGACCATCTTCCTTCACCGCCACAGGGTTGAATCCGTGGAAGCACCTCGACCAGGACCACGGGGAACAGGAGCCTTCGGCCCATCGAGCCCGTGCCACGCAAATACCCTCATTCGGTCTAACAGAGGCTCTTTATCCTGTCCGAACGCCACTTTTAATGAAACTGATTCTGCATTTTAACTCGTACTGCCAGTTAATTTTTTAATTTAGACATACTGCCCAGTAAAAGGCCCTTTCTCCCCACAAGCCCATGTCACCCAATCGACCTACGCCCCCAGTATGTTTTGAATGGTGGGAGGAAACCGGAGCCCCCGGGAAAAACCCACGCAGACATGGGGAGACACATACAAACTCGTTATGGACAGCTTGGGATTTGAACCCCAGGTTATGATGCTGTAACCACTGAGATAACCTTGCTGATGTTTTTCTGCAGAGATCATCCCGCCCCCCATACTTCCTGATTATTGCCTAGTGAACACTCCTCCCCACCACCCCACCTTCCCATCCCCCACCCCCCCACCCCCAACCTCCACCCCACCCCCACCTCCTGATAAACTGTATAGTCAACATCCCTCCCACCCCCATTCCTCCACCTGCCCCCAACCCCCATCCCCACCTCCCCTGACTTTCATCCTACCCCTCCACTTCTCCCTCCACCCCCCCACCTGCACGCACCTCCCATCTCCCCATCTCCCCCCATACCCATCCCACCCCTCCACCTTGCTCTCCACCCCCCCTTCCAAACCCCACCTTCCTCCCCCCACCTCCCCCCACACCCCCAGTACATTTTGTATTGTGGATCCCTGGGTGCTGCATTGAATCTGCCATCTTTCTCTTGCACAGGAGCTTGTGGTGGGGAACCTCCTGCCTGGAACCAGCTACCATGTGTCAGTGCGTGCTCACGGACGGACGCGGGGTGGGAGACGCAGCCTGTTGAAGGACGTGACCACGATGCCTCAAGGTAGGAACCTCCGTCCGGAGCAGGCCACTCAGCCCACCCACCCCTGCTAGCACCCGGGGACCCTGCGGGCCCTCTCCTGCCTCAGGAAAGCAGCCAGCGGGAAGCTGGAGGACACAGCAGGCCAGGTAGCGTCCATGGAGAGAAACAGTCAGTCAACTATTTGGGTCTGGATCCTTCCTTGTGACTGGAAGGGGTGAGATCAAGGATAGTGTGGGGGAAACTGCCCCTACTAATTTAGTTTTCAGGAAGGGTCCTCAGGGGTGTATCTAGGGTATGGCAGCCATGGCACAAGCCCTGGGTGCCAGTGAGCTCCTTCCCCCATCATTGCTGCTGCTTCCACCCCCATCCACCCCCCCCCCCCATGGACATACAAGGAGCACTCACCTGTTTATTCTATGCTCTGTATACCCTTCCACCTCGTTCTCCCTCATCCTCTCATTCACTCTCAACTTGTACAATGCCAAATACAACATGGCGGCCACCAAGTCCAGCTCTGGCGAGACCTCCTTGTCGCCGTTTATTTCAATGCACTGGCCATCCCTGCCATAGGTGCTATTTTGCGTAGATATGCCCCTGAAGTTCCTATGGATCTCTCCATGGATGCTGCCTGACCCACTGGATCCCTCCAGCCTCTTGCCGTCTGCTCAAGATTCCAGCCCCTACAGTTCTTGTGTTTTCTCACCAACGTAAAGGACCCCCATCGCCCCAGACACAATCTCTTCTCACCACTCCCTTCGGGCATAAGCCCGTGGACCAGCACCTCTAGGTTCAAGAACAGTGCCTCTCCACTATCTACCAGGCTCTTTGAACCGCCGTGTACAGCCTAGACCATGAACTGCTCCAGAAACAACGATCCATCTGCACTATTGAAACGCCTGACATTTTCTTGGGGCTCACTGCCCCTGTGAATACTTCCCTTATTTTTAAATTATGGCTCCATTAGTGCAAGGCTTTTCCAGTGACGGTGACCTGGGTTCGAATCCCCCACTGTCTGTAAGGAGTTTGTACGCTCTCTCCGTGACCTGTGTGGGTTTCTTTTTCAAATTAAAACAAAATTGGCATACAGCACGGTATCAAGTCCTTCCGGCCCATGAGCCCATGACACCCAATTAACTTACACCCCCGCAGGTACATTTCGAATGGTGGAGGGAAACTGGAGCCCCAGGGGATATCCCACACAGACACAGGGAGAATGTGCAAACTCCTCACAGACAGCACGGGATTTGAACCCCGGTCCCGATCGCTGGCGCTGTAAAATCATTGCACTAACCGTTACGCCAACTGTGCCGCCCAATTTATACCCCATTAACCTACAACACACCCCCCCCCCCCACGGTACGGTACATGCCACCCTATTTCCTCCGGCTGCTCCGGTGTCCTCCCACCCTCCAAAAGCCTACAGGGTTGTAGGTTAATTGGTGTAATTGGGCAGAACAGGCTCATGAGCTGAAATTAGCTCATGGCCTGTGTACTGTGCTACAGTACATTGCCAAAAAAATCTTAACTTGTACTGTTTTATGTACAAGTTTAGCTGCAGCTTTGCAAGAATTTCAATGCATTTGTACATTGTACTTATTCATATGACAATAAACTCCACACACCCTTCATCTCTGCCCCCATTATTTTATAAAGCTCTATCAGGGTCTCCCCTCGGCCTCCGCTGCTCCAGACTAAACAACCCAGGTTTGTCCTTCCCATGGTGGGATGACCAGAAAAGCACACAATGCTCCATGTGTGGTCTAACCAGTCTTTACTGAGGCAAACAGAACAGCCTCAAGAACTCGGAGGCGACAGCAAACCGAACGCAGCATTAGGATTGGAATTGGGTTCAACATCAGCAAGGAGATGATTGTGGACTTGGGGCTCAGCAGCAGAGAGGGTCACGAACTTCAAATTCCTGGGTGTCCCCATCCCTGAGGATTTGTCCTGGAGCCTCCTTGTCGATGCAATCATGAAGAAGGCTCGCCAGTAGCGTTAGCTCAGCGCTTAGAGCACTGGTCTTGTAAACCAGGGGTCGCAAGTTCGTTCCTCACTTGGGCCTCATTTCTGCATGGGGCGCTGGACAAAGTGATGACTCTGTCTGTCTTAGGGTGGACAAAGTTAAAAGAATTTCATGTAAGTTACATTTTAAATGTAGTATTACATGACAATAATGGAACCTTTGTGAGGTGTTTGAGATTCAATATGTCACCAAATATTCTCAAAAATGTCTACAAGTGGACTGTGGACAGTTGCATCACTGCCTGGTCAGGACAGGAATAAACTCCAGAGGGTTGTGAACTCGGCCTGCAACATCGCCGGCACCAGATTCCACTCCATCAAGGACATCGACATGAGACAGTGTCTTATAGAGGAGCCTCGAGGACCCCCCCCCACCACCCAGGCCATGCCCCCTTCACTCTGCTATCATCGGGGAAAAGGTATAGGAGCTTGAAGACGAGCACCTAGTGGCTCAAGGACAACTTCTTCCCCGCTCAACGAAGTGAAGACACTGTCTGATTTTTCATGCACAATTTTTTTTAATTTATTGTTGTAAGATGGTTCTTAATATGAATGTTTGCCCTGTGAAGCTGCCACAAAACATCATATTTCATGACTTACTTGTTTATAACAATAAATCCTGACACTCATTCTAATGGTCATGAACGTGTCACCAAATTTGCTGTTTCCCATTACAGATGGAAAAATTGCCCTAAGTTACATTTCTGTAAATACATTCTTTAAAAATAAATTAGTGCGAAAAAAGTGAGGTGGTGTCCATTCTGAAAGTTGATGGAAGAGGGGAAGAAGCTGTTCCTGCAGCGTTGAGTGTGTGTCTTCAGGCTCCTGGACCTCCTTCCTGACGGTAGCAGAGAGAAGCGGGCATGGCCTGGGTGCTGGGGGTCCTTGAGGATAGAGGCTGCTTTCATTTTTTTAAAATATTTTATTTAAAATTTAAAATCACATTTCATTAATTACTACATATTGATACAGATATAGAGTGATTAATTTTTTATATTTAAAAAACCAAACCCACCCCCCCACCACCCAAACCACCCTACTAATACTCTTCCTCCTCCTTTCCCCACCGACAAAGAAAGAAAAAGGAGATCAACCTCTAGTACAATCACATTTAAACTTTTTGGCTGCAGGAGCAGTGGCACCCGTCGGAACGGACCGAGAGGTCAAATTCTAACACCAATAGTTAAGGGCTCCAAACTTTAGCAAAGAAAAAATATTTATCTCTTAAATTATAAATAATCTTTTCCAAAGGAATACAGGCTTTCATTTCATTGTGCCATCTTTTCATCCCTAAAACCAAATCAGATTTCCATGTCATAGCGAAACACTTTTTAGAAACACAAAAATTCAATTTGATACGTAGTCAATCTCAATCTTAAAGATATCGACTTAATATTTCCTAGTGAAAACAACAATGGATCAAAAGGTAAATTCACTTTTAATACCTGTTCCAAAAATGATTTAATTTGCAACCAGAAACTTCTAACCTTAGGACAGGTTCAGGTCGAATGAAAAAAAAGTACCTCTTGACCACTCCAAACATAAATCTGAAGGACTAAGTTGAAAAATTTTCATTTTATGCGGAGTCAAATACAATTGATATAAAAAGTTATATTGCGCTAACCTATAACGTGCATTTATTACCTTAGTAATTCAGTTCCCGCATTCTTGAGGCATTCTTAAAGATGTTCTCAATGGAGTGAAGACTGTGGTGCACGATGGCGCTGGCCGTGTTCATAACGCTCTGCAACCATTTCCGGTCCTGTGCCTTGGAATCTCCATACCAGGATACTCTCTACGGTGCACCTGCAGAAATTTGCAAGAATCTTTGGTGACCTACCGGATCTCCTAAAAATCTCCATACCAGCCAGGATGCACTCCACGGTGCACCTGTAGAAATTTGCAAGGGTCTTTGGTGACCTACCGGATCTCCTAAAAATCTCCATACCAGCCAGGATGCTCTCCACGGTGCACCTGTAGAAATTTGCAAGGGTCTTTGGTGACCTACCGGATCTCCTAAAAATCTCCATACCAGCCAGGATGCTCTCCACGGTGCACCTGTAGAAATTTGCAAGGGTCTTTGGTGACCTTCCGGATCTCCTAAAAATATCCATACCAGCCAGGATGATCTCCACGGTGCACCTGTAGAAATTTGCAAGGGTCTTTGGTGACCTACCGGATCTCCTAAAAATCTCCATACCAGCCAGGATGCTCTCCACGGTGCACCTGTAGAAATTTGCAAGGGTCTTTGGTGACCTACCGGATCTCCTAAAAATCTCCATACCAGCCAGGATGCTCTCCACGGTGCACCTGTAGAAATTTGCAAGGGTCTTTGGTGACCTACCGGATCTCCTAAAAATCTCCATACCAGCCAGGATGCTCTCCACGGTGCACCTGTAGAAATTTGCAATGGTCTTTGGTGACCTACCGAATCTCCTCAAACACCTAACAAAGTACAGCCACTGGCGAGCCTCCTTTGCGATTACATCGGCTTGAGGATCCCAGGATAGATCTTCAGGGATGCTGACACCGAGGGATTTGATGTTCTTTACCCTCTCCCTGCTGACCCCTCGATGAGGACTGGCTCATGCTCTTCTGGATTCCCCCACCTGAACTCCACAGTTTCTTCATTTTGCGAACTACAGCAGAGACCTCTGGTTATAGCAGGTTGATTTTTCCTGTGCTGTGCAATGAGTGGAGGATAGAGACGAATACCAATGATGTGTGCAAACTCCCAGCGCTTACAGCAGGACTGATTCCAGGTGAGTTGGCGGGCAATGCCCATAGGTCTCCTGTGAACTGCTGGAGGATTGACTGCACTGCTTGCTAATCACATCGCCCCGTGGTTGATGGACCCAGGCTACGTCCGAGGGTCTGAATCTCTGGTTGCCCCAGGCGATGAGCTGTCTAGCTGCTATCCCTTGCAGACCGCTGCTTGCCGCCGGATGCCCCATCCAGACCAGAAGCTGCGGCGATATCTGACACAGAGGTGGCGCTGTCGTGGAAACCGGGACGGAGCACCGGGAGTTCTGCGCTCCTGTACTACACGGTGGAGTTCACCCGGTGAGTGTGCCCCTGGGGAGGGAGCTGTGGGGATCTGCTGGACTCAACCCAGGAGGCTATTCAGACCCTTGTATCTTCCTGTCCCTGCTATCTTCACTCCATTAGCAGTAGTTAGCCTCCAACTGGTGAGACATCCCAGAGTACTGTGAGCAGTTTTGGGCTCCTTGTTTAAGAAAGTATCTGCTGACATTGGAGAGAGTTCACAAGGATGATTGCAGAAATGAAAAGGTTGTCTCTTGAGGGGATGTTTGATGGCTCTTGGCCTGCAATTGTTGGAATTCAGGACAATGAGGGGGGTCTCATTGAAATATATCACATAGTCAGTTTGTTTACATTTGTTATCTGTTTACAGTTCTTTATATCTTTACGCCATGTAGTTTTTTTTCCACTATCAATAAGTGGCAATTCCTCCCGAAGGAAAAAGAATCTCAAGGGTTGTATGTGATGTCATATATGTACTCTGGCAATAAATCTGAAACCTCTAAAATCTGAAATCTGATATCGAATGTTGAAAGGCGTGGACATAGTAGATGTAGAAAGGTTGTTCCCCATGCTTGGCGAGCCTAGGACAAGAGGGCACAACTTCAGGATTAAAGAACAGAGATTCAGAGGAGTTTCTTCAGACAGAGGGAGATAAATCTGTGGAAAATGTTGCCACAGGCAGTTGTGGAGGCCGGGTCATTGGGTGTATTTAAGGCAGAGATTAATAGGTTCTTGATTATCCAAGGACTCAAAGGTCATGGGGAGAAGGCCGGGCAGGGGAGAATGGATCAGCTCATAATTGAATGACGGGACAGACTCGATGGGCTGAATGGCCTACTTCTGCACCTATTCCCTATAACTTCTGCTACCAAGGGCAAGGGCAGCAGGACAATGAGAACACCCAGTGCCCGCAGCTTCACCTCCCACACCTTCCTGATTTGGGAATACGACCGCCGCTGGGTCGAATCCAGGAACCCCCCTCCAGCACTGTGGAAGCACCTTGACCAGGACCATGGGAAACAGGAGCCTTCGGCCCATCGAGCCTGCATCACCATTCAACAAGACCACTGCTGATTTTTAAAACTTAATTCAGATAGCAACAGGCCCTTCCAGCCCTCGAGCCCATTTCACACAAATACCCTCATTTGGTCCAGCAGGGGCTCTTTATTCAGTCCGAACACCACTTTTAATGAAGCTCATTCTGCATTTTAACTCATGCTGCCAGTTCCTTCAGGAGCTCCCACTACCGTGATGATATTGACAAGACCGTCTTCCAAATGGGGCTTTCCACAAGCTTGTCATACCTCTGTTTAAGCGATTGCTTAAGGTGGGATGTGGGTAGGAAGAAAAACCACTGTTTTAATCGTCCCTCATTGACTCGTTATGTGCAGGGTTTCAGAACTCCAAATGAAATGGGCCAATGACCATTTTTCTCAAGCAAAATATTTCAGTAACAATGGGGTCTAGAGCAGTGATTCTCAACCTTCCCTTCCCACTCACATTCTACCTTAGCAATCCCTGACTACTCACCGAGCACTGATGGCTTAAAGTGGGACGTAAATGGAAAGAAAAAGGTTGATAACTGCTGCCTTAGGTGCATACAGGTGAGAGGTTAGCTCTCTGATGGGAGCAGGAGAAAAGGAGATGGAGGGATGGGGAAGGGAGAGACACAGGGAGGCGTTTAACAGGAGAAGTCGATGTCCTTGTTTCTGGTTGGAGAATGCTCTCTCCAATCACCATATAACCATATAACCACTTACAGCAAAGAAAAGGCCAGTTCGGCCCTACTAGTCCATGCCGTAACAAATCCCCACCCTCCTAGTCCCACTGACCAGCACCCGGTCCATACCCCTCTAGTCCCCTCCTATCCATGTAACGATCCAGTCTTTCCTTAAATGTAACCAATGATCCCGCCTCGACCACGTCTGTCGGAAGCTCATTCCACATCCCCACCACCCTCTGCGTAAAGAAATTTCCCCTCATGTTCCCCTTATAATTTTCCCCCTTCAATCTTAAACCATGTCCTCCAGTTTGAATCTCCCCCTTTCTTAATTGAAAAAGCCTATCCACATTTACCCTGTCTGTCCCTTTTAAAATATTAAACACCTCTATCAAGTCCCCTCTCAATCTTCTACGCTCCAGAGAAAAAAGCCCCAGTCTGCACAACCTTTCCCTGTAACTCAGACCCTAAAATCCTGTCAACATTCTCGTGAACCTTCTCTGCACTCTCTCTATTTTGTTTATATCTTTCCTATAATTTGGTGACCAAAACTGTACACAGAACTCCAAATTTGGCCTCACCAATGCCTTGTACAATTTCATCATAACCTCCCTACTCTTGAATTCAATACTCCGATTGATGAAGGCCAACATTCCAAATGCCTTCTTCACCACACCATCTACCTGAGTATCAGCCTTGAGGGTACTATTTACCATCACTCCTAAATCCCTTTGTTGCTCTGCACATCTCAATAGCCTACCATTTAATGCATATGACCTATTTAGATTTGCCTTTCCAAAATGTAACACCTCACACTTATCTGTATTAAATTCCATCAGCCATTTCTCAGCCCACACCTCCAGCCTTCCTAAATCACCTTTTAATCTATGGTAATCTACTTCACTGTCCACAACACCACCAATTTTTGTGTCATCCGCAAACTTGCTTATCCAATTCTCCACCCCTACATCCAGATCGTTAATGTCAGAAATAAAACTTCTCACACATGAGTCTCTTTAAAACTGATGACACGACAAGCTTTATTTACAAGTCTGCAGAGTTGGACTCAACTGGCTTCTCACCAGTTAAGCCCCAATACATACAGTGCATTGATTTTTATACCTTTTTTGCTTGTCCTTCCCCTCCTCTTTAACACTGTTTTAATTGGTTAGTTTTTGCAAAATCATTCTAAGTACACTTGCATTTTTAATTATCACGTTCGTTACGTACGCTGCGAACTCTACATACACTAAATTCTGTTTCTCACCCTTCTTATCAATCTTTTGTCTCCTGCATGTCTCTCACTATGACCATGAAAAGATATGTTTAAAAAAAACGTATCCAGCTGAACTTTTTGTCCTTGGCTGCTAGTAAGCTCCCTGTCCGTTCTGGCTTCCCTTTTTATGATTAATCATCACATTTTAACTTAAGCCATTTTAACCTAAATTCTCTATCTCTAACAATCCACCCCTTTCTCTCTTTAAAATGTGTGTATTATATATATGAATGGGGATTTTAACTCTGGGAAGAGAAATGTCTCATGATAAATTAATTTCGTGCTGAAGTAAAATTCTAACGGGGTCTCCCAATTCCCCTGGTTGCATAGCCTGTTGGACCATGGAAATCACCAGGCTGCGTAGACAGGGAATAATACAGGGCAAAACAAGTAGGAGGAATAAAATACCTCCGATGACCCACAATAAGGTACGCCACCAGGTTCCTCCAAACCATTTGTCCATCCAATTTAATTTTGCAAAAGGATGCCAGGTTTGAACCGGTACATGGGACAAAGTACGAATATTATCAGTGATTTTTCGAATGGCTTGGCCATTATCATCAATCTGTAAGCAGCAGTTAGTCAAATTAAGCTTTCCACATACACCTCCTTCTGTGGCTAGGAGATAGTCTAGGGCCAGACGGTTCTGATATATAGCAGAGCGCATTTGACCTTGCTGGGATGCAAGTAATTGCAGGGCTAGAGCTGTTTGATTTGTAACAATTAAAAGTTCCTGCAATTCTAGTTGCAAGATCAACAAAAAGGTTATCTCCCCCAACTGCGTGACCGAAACTTTCATGGTTATTTGGATGGACTCGAACTAAGTCCGGCTGTCTTAAAGGGGCAGGCACTTTTGAGTGTGGAGTGGAATTTCTTATTGGAACAGTACGCTGGTGTATGCAAAACCAGAGTCCATCAGGGCATGGTGGGCCTGAGTCACCCTTCCAACCGTTAGGAGGGAAAGGAGTGGTATTAGGAATCTGTATATAATGACCCATATTATTTCCTTCTTTTTCCACACAAGGGGTATATGGATGTTGGGTGTTATTTTCTGCCCAGCATTTCTCAGGAACTGAGGTATGGGAAATAAAATTACCCTCCTTTCTTCCCCAAATGCGGTCCTGAAACAGGACCACTGTGTCTCTGCATTTCTTACATTTCACACCTGATAAAGACATAGGCAAACTAAGAAAAATCAAAGAACATAACAATAACATTGTGAATCAAGTCTTTCTGCGAAATCGCAAGGTAAGAGGTTTTTCTCCAGGAACACAAGTCCAATCTGAGTTCGTATCAGGGTCCTGAGGCGCCTCTACAGGTCCCTTAAATCTGGATGCGTGTGTCCACCCCTTCTCTCTTGTTCGTGCTGCTGCCTCTGTAGTTAAGAGAACTTGGTATGGACCTTCCCACTGGGGCTGGAGTTTTTCAGTTTTCCAGGTCTTGATGAGAATCCAGTCTCCTGGTTCCACCTTGTGTAAAGAAAAGTCTAGAGGCGGTGTTTGTGCCAATAGTCCTCTCTTTCGTAAATCTGTAAGAGAGTGTGATAGTGCCTGTAAATAGTTCCTAACAAATATATCCCCTTCCCCCAAGGTGGGACACCCCTCAACTGTACTCCAGAAGGGAAGCCCAAACATCATTTCATAAGGGGACAACCCTACATCTTTTCGTGGGGCAGTACGAATTCTCAATAAAGCCAGGGACAGACACTTTATCCAAGGCATTTTAGTTTCCACCATTAATTTTGTCAATTGCATTTTTAGGGTTCCATTCATACGTTCAACCCTCCCTGAGCTTTGTGGATGCCAAGGGGTATGCAATTTCCAAGAGACCTGTAGTGCATTACAAATCAATTGCTGGATTTTTGAACAAAAATGTGGACCCCTGTCTGAGTCTATAGAATCCATTATACCATATCTGGGGATTATCTGCTCTAGGAGGAGGCGAGCTACTGTAGAGGCTGTAGCATTTACTGTTGGGAAGGCTTCCACCCATCGGGTAAAGTGATCTATTACCACCAACAGATACTTCCATCTTTGGACTTGAGGTAACTCTGTGAAGTCGATCTGGATACTTTGAAAAGGGCGTATGGCTAATGGTTGACCTCCCATGGTCCCTGTACTCATTATCTTCTTATTAATTTTTGTGCATAGGTGACAGTTCTGCACCTCCTGTTGGGCCAAGGTGTAGATTCCCTTACACACATATTCTCGAAGCACTGTGTCACATAAGGCTTGGGTGCCCCAGTGGCTCTGATGATGCAGGTGTTTTAAAATATTGCGAGTTATTTCTTTATTAGAACCATTCTTCCATCTGGTGTCTTACATGTTCCATCAGGCAGCTGGCTTGCGCCCAGCTGAGCCATGTCCTTTTCTTCCTTAGCAGTGAAAATGGGAGCCTTCTTTATGCCTTGTCTTATTGGGATTAAGGTCAGCAAACAGACTTCTTGTTGCATGGCTGCCCTTTTGGCTTCTTCATCAGCCAGTCTGTTTCCAATTGCTGTCGGGGTATCTCCCCTCTGATGGCCTGGTATGTAGACCACTGCTATTTCCTGGGGTAATGTCAAGGCTTCTAAAGTCAGAGTAATCATCTGTTCGTGTGCCAATTCCTTTCCTCTTGATTTAATTAGACCACGCTCCTTCCAGATCTTACCAAAGGTATGCACTACCCCGTATGCGTATTTGGAATCAGTGTAAATCGTTCCAGTTTTCTCTGCCAGTATTCTGAGGGCTCTCTGCAAGGCATATAGTTCACAGGACTGTGCTGACCAGCTTCTGGGTAGTCTCGTGGATTCTACTACTTTCCAAGTATTTCCTTCTATTATAGCATACCCACTTCTTCTCATTCCGTCAACACATCTGGCGGAGCCGTCAATGTAGAATTCATATCCTTCTCCCAGCGGAGTATTGCAAAGGTCTTCTCGGGTCTTGGTCTGAAGATCCGTCAACTCGACACAGTCGTGCTCCACCTCTCTCTCTGTTTCACTGCCGTATAAAAACTGAGCTGGGTTGCAGCTATTAATCTTTGCAAACTGTAGATCTTCTCCGACCATTAAAATGGTTTCATACTTTAATATGCGAGAATCAGTCAGCCATCGATGGGCAGTTTGTGTTAATAAAACACTCACAGAATGGGTGGTGTACACAGTCATCTTTCCTCCAAAAGTAAGTTTACGTGCTTCCTCTACCAACAGAGCAGCAGCCGTTACTCCCTGGATACACGTCGGCCATCTGCGAGACACTGGGTCCATCATTTTGGAAAGGAAAGCCACTGGGTGTCGCTGACCGCCTTTTTCCTGTGTTAAAACTCCCACAGCTGTTCCTTGGTTATGAGTGACAAATAGCTGGAAGGGCTGTTTTAAAGAGCACCGGGGCTCGTGTCAGGCGATGCTTCAAGTCCTCAAACCATCCCTCCTCCTCCTGGGTCCATTTCAATGGATATTCATTTTCATTTGTCAGCTTTTCATACATAAACTTCACCAACGCTGAGTAGTCCTCTATCCATAACCTACAGTAACCTAAGAGTCCCAGGAATTGTCTTATTTCCTTCTTATTACGGGGTAACGGCATTCTAGTGATTCCCGCAATCCGTTCAGGGGTAATCCGTTTCTGTCCTTTACTTATCTGGTGTCCCAGATATACCACAGTTCTCTCAACGAACTGTAACTTGTTCCTGGACACCCGTAGACCCTTTTTCCCCAGATAATTCAAGAGTCTAATTGTATCTCCCCTCATTTCTTGTTCCTTGGGTCCTGATAATAGTAAATCGTCCACATACTGCATTAGTTGGGAATCATCAGATTGTGGATAGTCCGCCAGGATTTGTTCTAGCTTTTGTCCAAACAGGTTCGGAGATTCAATGAACCCTTGGGGCAATACAGTCCACCAAAGCTGTCTCCGTCTACCTGTCCATGGATTTTCCCATTCAAACGCGAACATATCTCTACTTTCCTCTTCTAATGGACACGTCCAGAAGGCATCCTTCAAGTCGATAACACTAAACCACTCATGGTCTGGGGGAATCCGACTCATAATAGTATAGGGATTAGGCACCACTGGGTGGCGGGTCTGAACAATAGCATTCAAACTTCTTAGATCCTGAACTAGGCGATAGGATCCATCTGACTTTTTCACTGGGAGTATAGGGGTGTTATAAGGTGACATGCATTCTTCTAATAGTCCGTCTCGTATTAGAGTCTCAATTACCGGCTGTAGCCCTTTTCTCCTTTCCAAAGAAATAGGATACTGACGTTTCCTTACCGGCTGATGACCTGGTATTAATGTGACATGTAAAGGTGGGATGTCCAGACCTCCTCGATTTCCCTCCTTATACCAGACTCTCTCGTCAATCTGCCGTTCATCCTCTTCCTTTAGAGCACAGAGGTGGACTCGCACTTCTCCGTCCACAGGGAGAGCACCCAAACCTAGGAGAGCCTGTAAGTCCCTTCCTAGGAGGTTAAATCCAGCCGACGGTAACAACAAGAGGTCTTGTACCCCTTCTCTTTCTTCCAGTTTCACTGTTACTTGGGGAATTATTGATACCATTCTGGGAGCCCCTTCTATCCCAGAAATTTTCAAATTACTTTTTACAGGTTCAGTCCCGATTGGCACAGTTATTACACTACTTCGTTCCGCTCCTGTGTCCACCATAAACACCACCTCTTCTCCCTTGGGACCAATTTTTAGTTTTACCAGGGGTTCCCTCTTATACTTGGTCCCCAACATTTGGAACCCCTGACCCCCCTAATCTTCTTCCATAAGTTCGAGAGCACGCAATTCCCTCTTGTATCGGGGGCATTCCCTCTTAAAGTGTCCTTCCTCATTGCAGTAATAGCACTTAACGAACCTCCGGGGTCTTCCCTCTCTTGGATATCTTGGATTGTTTAGAGGAAGGTTTTGTTTTCTTTCCCCTCTGGATTCGGCATTCATCTGTCGGATAGTCTGTACCATAACCTTTGTCGCCCTCTTTTGATCTTCTTCTTCTCTCTGCACATATACTTTTTGCGCCTTTTTTAACAGGTCGCTTAGGGGTTTTTCGCTCCAGTCCTCCTCCTTTTCTAGTTTCTTTCTAATGTCCTGCCATGATTTGGAAACAAATTCAATTCGAATAAGCTGTTCACCCATTGGTGTACTAGGGTCCACGCCCGCATACTGTTGGACATTCTTTCTCACCCTCTCCAAGAAATCAGTAGGGGACTCGTCTTTCCCCTGGTGGTTCCCAAATGCCTTGGTGAAATTGTGACCCTTTGGCACAGCCTCCCGTATCCCTTTAATTGTCCACTCTCTATATTGTCTCATACTTGCCAATCCCTCGGGTGTTCGTTTGTCCCACCTGGGTTCATTTAAGGGATATTTTTGTTCATGGGGTCTGGGGTCCCCAGGTTGTTCATATTCCCACATGAGGAGGGCAGCCCGTCGAATCATCTGCCTCTCCTGGGGTGAGAATAATGTTCCCGTTATTGCCTGCATCTCTTCCCACGTATATGTGTTTGGTCCCAGGAATTGGTCGAGCTGTTCGGCCAGTCCTATAGGATCTTCCAATAACTTTTTCATTTCTTTCTTAAATCCCCACACCTCTGTACTAGTTAGGGGAACATTCACATATCCCGTTCCCCCTCCCGGTCCTCCCATAGGAACTTCCCTCAGGGGATTTAGGCTTACTGAAATCTTTGATGGTCCTGGACCAGTCTGGGATCTTGTCCAGGGTCGGTTTACCGGTGGAAGTTTAGGGTCCGACTCCCTTAATTCATTCTTTTTTTTCCCGGCCCCTTTCGGGGCAATCAGATTCATCACCTTTCCCCTCCGGTAATGAGATTTCCTCGGGCGCAGTAGGCACCGGGGGAATATAAGGAGGGGGAAGGTTGTCCAGAGGTTCCCACTTCTTTTCTCCTGCTACCCTCAATTTAAAACATTTTGTTAAGGATCCTGGCCAGGGAACCCAACAAAATGCATACGCTGACTCTTCTTGATTCACCTTTGGTCTCGAATTTACATATATGTTTAATGCTTGTCTAACCCAATCCTCATCAGATCCAAATTTCGGCCACCAGACCGAGGAACCTTTAATAGGTTGTTTCGACCAAAGGAGACAATATTGAACCATCTTTTTCTTGTTTTTGTCTCGATATCTTTTACTATCCCAATTTTCAAACATTCTCCCCAAAGGGCTGTCAAGGGGAACTCCCAGGAATTGTCCTGAATTTTCAGACGAGCCCTTAGATTTTGATCCTCCCATTTTCCCACCTAGATCCGTTTATCGTTGCTGAGGACCCTCTCGTTCTGGACCCTACTCCCTTCTTCTCAGACGCCTCGTCGGAGGTACTGTCCCTCCTTCGGTTACCGCTGAGGTTTCCCTGGGGTCGACCCCTCTCTTCTCGGCACTTCGTCGGAGGTGCTGTCCCTCCTTCGGTTACCGCCGAGGTTTCCCTGGGGTCTATCCTAGAGTCCCACAACAGGGTCCTCACGCCACGACAAAAGCTCTATACCTGATCTATTACGTTAGGTTTTTTTTATCCAAACAGGTGTATCCCATTACACCTGTTACCCAATCCCCACACCACAATCGTAAGTCGTCACTTACCGGTGTCTTCTTGGGGATTGAACCGTCACCCTTCTCCTCTCCGTCTTGTCGTGTCACCTTGTCCGGATACCACTCGCTCAAGCCGCCCGAAGCGACGAGCAAGGGACTAGGAGCCGCTGAACTCAGCGGGGTGCACCACCTCTGATGTCCCTCTTCTCGCCTCCCCTCACGGCCGGAGTGTAGATCCCGGACGAGCCCCCATTTGTCAGAAATAAAACTTCTCACACATGAGTCTCTTTAAAACTGATGACACGACAAGCTTTATTTACAAGTCTGCAGAGTTGGACTCAACTGGCTTCTCACCAGTTAAGCCCCAATACATACAGTGCATTGATTTTTATACCTTTTTTGCTTGTCCTTCCCCTCCTCTTTAACACTGTTTTAATTGGTTAGTTTTTGCAAAATCATTCTAAGTACACTTGCATTTTTAATTATCACGTTCGTTACGTACGCTGCGAACTCTACATACACTAAATTCTGTTTCTCACCCTTCTTATCAATCTTTTGTCTCCTGCATGTCTCTCACTATGACCATGAAAAGATATGTTTAAAAAAAACGTATCCAGCTGAACTTTTTGTCCTTGGCTGCTAGTAAGCTCCCTGTCCGTTCTGGCTTCCCTTTTTATGATTAATCATCACATTTTAACTTAAGCCATTTTAACCTAAATTCTCTATCTCTAACAGTTAATATATATAACAAACAATAGTGGACCCAGGACTGAACCCTGAGGAACTCCACTAGTCAACGGCCTCCAATTGGACAAACAATTTTCTACCACTACTCTCTGACACCTCCCATCCAACCACTGCTGAATCCATTGCACTACCTCCTTATTTATACCTAATGCCTCCACCTTTTTTCCTAACCTCCTGTGGGGAACTTTGTCAAAAGCTTTACTAAAGTCGAAATAGACAACATCCACAGCTTTCCCTTCATCAACCTTTTTTGTAACCCCCTCAATCAGGTTTGTCAAGCATGATCTACCCCTGACAAAACCATGCTGATTACTCCCTATCAATCCTTGTACCTCCAAATATTTGTAAATACCATCCCTCAGAACACTTTCCATCAACTTGCCCACCACAGACGTCAGACTCACGGGCCTATAATTCCCAGGTTTACATTTGGACCCTTTCTTAAACAGCGGAACCACAATGCGCCACCCTCTAATCCTTTGGCACTACCCCCATGGCCAGTGACATCCTAAATATCTCTGTTAATGGCCCCACTAACTGTCCACTAGCCTCCCTGATTGTCCTTGGGAATATTTTGACCGGTCCGGGAGATTTATCCATCTTTATCTTTATTAACACAGCCATCACTACCTCCTCGGTTATCCTTATATGATTCATGACCTCCCCACTATTTTTCTTTACTTCAACTGGTTCAACATTTTTTCCCTAGTGAATACCGAGGCAAAGAAATCATTCAAAATTTCCCCCATTTCCTCAGACTTCTCACTCAGCTACCCTCGTTATCTACAAGGGGTCCAATTTTATCCCTCACTAATCTTTTACTTTTAATGTACCTATAGAAACCCTTTGGATTTATTTTTACTCTGTCAGCCAAAGCCTCTTCGTGCCTTTTTTTGGCCTTTCTAATTTCTCTCTTAAGATTCCTTCTACACTCCTTGTAGTCCTCCTTCAACTTCTCAGCTCCCTGCTCTTTATACCTCTTGTACACCTCCCTTTTTCTCCTAACCAAATTTCCAATATTCCTCGAAAACCAAGCCTCCCTATCACTTCCAGCCTTTCCTTTGATCCTCACTGGGACATATCTACTCTGTACCCTCAAAATTTCTTTTTTGAATATCCTCCATTTTTCATTTACATCCTTACCTGAAAATATCCTGTCCCACTCAATACTCCCCAAATCCCTTCTTATTCCTTCGAAATTTGCTCTTCTCCAATCCAGAACTTCAACTTTAGGCCCCTCCTTGCTCTTCCCTAAAACTACCTTAAAACTAACAGAGTTATGATCACTAGACCCAATTTGTTCTCCAACATTAATGTCTGATACCTGACCTAGCTCGGTCCCTAACAGGAGATCCAGTATTACACCGTGCCGAGTTGGTTCTTCTACTAATTGATTTAGAAAACAATCTTGAACACATTTAACGAGCTCTAGCCCATCCAGTCCTCTAACTGTATGGGTATCCCAATCAATGAGAGGGAAGTTAAAATCTCCCATGATCACTACCTCATGATTCTCACACATACACATTATCTCTCTACACATTTGTTTCTCTAGTTTTCTTGACCCATTTGGTGGTCTGTAATACACCCCTATTAGCACCCTCATGTCTCCTTCACCCCTCAATTCTACCCAAACAGCCTCACTGGACGATCCCTCCAGACCATCTTGCCACCTCACAGCAGTAATGTCCTCCTTAACAAGCAGAGCAACTCCGCCCCCTTTTTTACCCCCTGATCTATCACATCTAAAACAAATGTATCCTGGAATATTAAGTTGCCAGTCCTGCCCCTCCTGTAGCCAGGTTTCACTAATTGCCACAATATCGTGACCCCAAGTATCTGTCCATGCTCTAAGCTCATCTACCTTGTTCACTATCCTTCTTGCATTAAAATACATGCATTTCAGAGAATGACCCTCACCTACATTCTCTTTTCTACCTTTTACCCTAATCTCCATCCTACCTTTGTTATCATTATTATTCCTATCTAGATGGCCATGCTCCCTGAACACTGCTCTCAGTCTGTTCCCCACCCCCCTGCCAAACTAGTTTAAACCTACCCCCACAGCTCTAGCAAATCTACTTGCCAGCACATTGGTCCCCCTCCAGTTCAAGTGGAGTTCGTCCCTCTTGTACAGGTCCGACCTTCCCCAGAAGAGATCCCAATGATCCAGAAATCTTATCCCTTGCCCCCTGCACCATCTCTTTAGCCACGCATTCATCCTCCACATCCTCCTATTTCTACCCTCACTAGCGCGTGGCACGGGCAGCAATCCAGAGATTACTACCTTGGAGGTCCTGTTTTTTAACTTCCTACCTAATTCCACATCATCCTGTTTCAGGACCTCATCCCCACTTCTAAGTCATTGGTCCCCACATGGACCATGACTTCTGGCTGTTCTCCTTCCCCTTGCAGAATGCTATGTACTCGATCAGAGATATCCCTGACCCTGGCACCAGGGAGGCAACAGACCAACCTGGATCCCCGATCTCTTCCCACAAACCTTCTATCTGTCCCTCTGACTAACGAGTCCCCAACTACAAGGATCCTGTTCTTATCCCTCCTTCCCTTCTGAGCCTCAGGGGCAGCCCCTGTGCCAGATACCTGACCCCTACGACTCGTCCCCGTTAGGCTGTTCCCCCCAGCAGTATCCAATGCAGAATACATATTGCTGAGTGGCACTTCCACAGGGGTACTCTGCACTGGCACTCTCCTTCTCACTGCCTTCTTGCACAGGGATAATTGTGAACATTTAATAGAACACAAAGCACTACAGCACAGTTCAGGCTCTTCGGCCCTCAATGTTGTGCTGACCTATATACTCCTACCAAAAAAAATGAAACCCTCTCTATCTCGTATCCCTCTATTTTTCTTCCATCCTTGTGTCTTGTATCCCTTTAAATGCCCCTAATGTTCCAGCCTCCACCATCACCACTGCCAAGGCATTCCAGGCCCCCATCACTCTCTGTGTAAAAAAACACCTACCCCTGACATCTCCACTCAACTTTCTTCCCTTTGTTATCTATCTTTTTAAAAATATTTATTGCTTCATTGTAATTCAAAGTGAGTGTACGATTGTGGTATGGTTTGCTCTGCGAGGTACCTGGGCGGCTGCAGGCAGTAAGGATGTGGCATTGACAATAAGCCCATTATCATCCCCGTCACCTCATTCTGTCCAGTGAAGGAACAATCAAACCCTTCATGGCATGGTGGCATGGCCTCCATTCTAGTTCATCCTCTGAACCTTCGCCCATACGCCCCCCCCACCCCCCACCCCGGCTCTGTGCTGGCAACAGGGGATTGTTTGTTCAGGCACCGGACGTCTGGTGTCAGAGCCCCTAGTGAAGTTTCCCCCCCCTCCCGTTTGAGGGACTCACAGAGAGGGCCCTGTTGTGGGACCCCTGGGGCGGTGGGGGGGGGGGAAGCTGCTCGACACTGGACCCCTCTGTCGGTTCACAGAGGCTATCTTTCACCTCGCCTCCCCTTCCTTCCGCAGCAGTGTCCCCACATCTTGCCCTTGAAGCAGTCGATCAATCCCAGCCGCTCACACTCTCTTCTCCCGCCTTGAGTCAGACAGAAGACATACACACACACACACAAAGCTGGAAAAATTCAGGAGGTCAAATAAGAATCCTTTATATAGCAAAGATAAAGACACAGAACCAATGTTTCAGGCTTCAGCCATTCACCATGGTATAAGCAAGATTTAGGTAGGGGTCTGAACCAGATGGCATTAACATCGACTTCTCCGGTTTCTGCTAGCCCACTGCCTGGACTCCTTCTCTTCCCCATCCCTGCGTCTCCATTCCTCCAGCTCTCCATTCGCAGAGCCATCCTCCCTCCCCCCTCCTCACTGCTGTGCCCTTCTCCACCCATTACCTCCTGCCTCTGGGACTGTCCTCCCCTTGCCCCACCCCTTTACTATTTTGTTCGGATGCCTGCTGACATTTTGTCTCTACCTTGATGAAGGCCTCAAGCCTGAAATCTTGGTAATGTATCTTTACCCATAAAGGACACTGTTTGACCTGCTGAGTTTCTCCAGCATGGACTTCAACCACGGTGTCTGGAGACTTTCCTGTTTTACGACATTCAAGGGCAGTGCCCTGCTGTTATCAAGCTATTAATGGACCCCACACTGGCAAAAGATGCTGCCCTTGCACTGCCTGTATTCTCTCTCTTTCATAGAACCAATGTACATTACAGTACAGAATCAGGCCCCTTCGGCCCTTCTAGTCTGTGCTGAACCATCGCTTTTGCCTAGTCCCACTGACCCTAGACCCTAGCCCTCCATACTCACCCATCCATGTACCTGTCCAAATGCTAAAATTGAGCTCGCATTCACCATCTCAGTTGGCAGCTCGTTCCACATTCCCACCACTCTCTGTGTGAAGAAGATTCCCCTTAAACTTTTCCCCTTTCACCCTTAACTCATGTCCTCTGGTTTGTATCTCACCCACCCTCTGTCTATCCCCTCATAATTTTAAATATCTATATCAAATTTCCCCTCATTCTGCTACACCCCAGGGAATAAAGTCCTAACCTGTTTAACCTTTCCCTGTAACTCAGATCCTGAAGTTCCGGCAACATCCTAGTAAATCTTCTCTGCCCTCTTTCTATCTTATTGATAACTTTCCTGTCGTTCCGTGACCAAAACTGCACACAATCCTCCAAATTTGGCCTCACCAATGTCTTATACAACTTTCCCATAACATCCCAACTCCTGGACTCAATACTTTGATTTATGAAGGCCAATGTGTCAAAAATTCTTTGCAACCTTTTATACATGTGATACCACTTTCAGGGAATTATGTATCTGTGTTCCCAGATCCCTCTGTTCTTCTGCACTCCTCAGTGCCCATCCATTCACCGTGTACGTCCTTTCTTGGTTTGTCCTTCCAAAATGCAACACCTCACACTTGTCATTTCATCTGCCATTTTTCAGTCCATTTTTCCAGCTGGTTCAGATCCATCTACAAGCTTTGAAAACGTTCTTCGTTGTCCACAACGCCTCCAATCTTAGTGTCATCTGCAAATTTGTTCTGTTCTCTTTACTGTAACTATCAGACCACCACTCCCCACACCCTTGATTTTATTTATTTGTTTATCCATTTTTCTTGCGCAACCTGTTGCTTGGTTTATCTGGATAGCACGCAAAAAAGAACTGTATCTCAGTATATCTGACAATGAACCAGTTCAATTCCTCAAACCCAAAGGAAATGGCTTCTGTAAAATTCCCAGCTAGTCTATTTTTTTTTTAAATTTGTAGATAACCATAGAACACTCCAGCACAGTACAGGCCCTAACTCAATGAACTAAACCTTCCCTCCTTCACACCCTTAAACTTTGATTTTTCTTACATCCCCATGCCTGTCTAAGACAAGGCTTTCCAGGCACCCGTAGCTCTCTGTGTAGAAAACTGACCTTTCATGTCTCCCCTAAACTTTCCTCCACTCGCCTTGCACTGATGTCCTCTGGTCTTTAAAACTGGACCTGGGCCTTGGTTTCTCAGGTCAGCTGCTGGAGAGCAGGCCAACTGTGCTTGGGAACACTCAGGAGGTGGGTGGACAATGATGGGAGGCTGGAGGGTGGTGTAGAGAGGGGGTCAGGATGGGGGCTCAGACACAACGTGGTATCTTCCACAGTTAGATAACATGGTCGAGAGCCACACCGAGGGATGGTGCGAGGATATGAAGGAATGCAAGACCTGCTCAAGACTTAAAACATTACAGCCCAGTACAGGCCCTTTGGCCCTCGATGTTGTGCTGAACTATAGATTCCTTCCAAAAAAAATTAAATCCTCCATACTCCGTAACCCTCTATTTTTCTTCCATCTATGTGCCGGTCTAAGAGTCTCTTAAATGCCCCTAATGTTCCCTAATGAACCTTGCCGACCTCTATCAAGTCTCCGCTCATCCTTCTTGTACTGAAGTAGTAGCAAACTTAGTTTCAATTTATATTTAGACATACAGCAAGGTAACAGGCCATTTTGGCCAATGGGCTCGTGCCACCCAATTACACCTTATTGACCTATAGCCCCCCAGTGCATTTTGAACAGTGAGAGGAAACCGGAGCGCCCCCGGCTGGAGAAAACCCACACAGGCATGGGGAGAACATACAAACTCCTTACAGACAGCGTGAGATTTGAACTCCAATTGCTGGCGCTGTGCTAACTGCTACGCCAACCGTTCCACTTCATTTTAATGAGCAATCCAGCGACTCAATCTATACCATTAGTCTGAGGAGCAGGGTTAGCCCATTCAGCCCATCAAGCCTGGTCTGCCATTCAAATTATGGCTGATGTACTTTTTTTCTCTCAATTCCTTTCTCCTCCCTTCTCCTCATAACCTTTGACATCCTTACTAATCAAGAACCTATCAACCTTTGCTTTAAAGCTACTCTGCGGCAACAAATTCCAGATTCACTGCCCTCTGGCTAAAGAAATATCTGTTCTCAAGGGACATCTTTCATTTCTAAGCCTGTGCTCTCTGATCCCACGACTGGAAACATCCTCTCCACATCTACCTGATCCAGGCCTTTCAGTTTTCAATGTATTTAACGTAGAGGTATAACACGGCACTGTCGACACCAGGGTCTGGCATTCCTGGGCATCGCCTCCAAACGAGGTGCTGTGCCGCCCCCATATGGTCACAACCACCCCTGACCATTAGACAACCCCCCCCCCCCCACTCCCTCCTGCATCAGTAGCATCTAGGTTGACGCACGCCAGTGACTCTCCTCCTGTCCCCGGCTGCGCCATTAGCATGCGTTAAGCGTCAGTAGGGTCTAGTGACGCCTGATGCAATAAAAAGATTAATCCTCAGGCTCACATCGGGGACGGATGGGATTTACAACAGGTAGCTTGGTCAGTAGGTTCCCCCACCCCATCGACAGCTAGGGCCCTGCTAATACCCCCTCCCCCCCCCTCCCCCCACTGTCGACAGGTAGGTAGGTCCCTGCCCACCTCTAACATATGTAACTTACGTTCTGGAGCCGGTAACAGGCACTTTCATCCCATGAGCCTTAGCCGCCCACCCCAAACACATCAAGTAACCGACCAACCCTGTGTGTTTTTGGAATGTGGGAGGACACCAGAGCCCCCCCCCCCCTCCCCGGATTAAACCCACACAGATATGGGGAGAATGTACAAACTCCTCACAGACAGTGCTGGATTCGAACCATTGTGCTAACTTATTCAGTAGGTTTCAATGAGATCCCTCCCTCATCCTTCTATCCTCCAGTGAGTACAGGCCCAGAACCATCAAACCCTCCTCATACGTTAACCCTCTCATCCCTGGAAACTCTACAAATCTCTGGTGAGACCACACTTGGAGCACTGTGTTCAGTTTTGTTCATCTCATTACGGGAAGGATGTGGGAGCCATGGAGAGGGTGGAGAGGAGATTCACCAGGATGTTGCCCAGATTGGAAAATGTCTAATAAAAATACACAGAAATGTTGGAGGAACTCAGCAGGTCTCGCAGCATCCATAGGAGGTAAAGATATATGATTGATGTTTCCGGACTCAGCCCTTCTTCAAGGTATAAGCAAAGAACAGGAAGGTGTCAGAAAAAAAAAAGGCTGGCTGGGGGAGTCCAGGATTGGATATAAGGGGAGAGATGAGAATTGAAGCTGGCTCTGTGAAAGGAAACAGAGAGGAAAGAGGGGAATGGGTGGGAGTGGGGGTGTGTGTGAGAGAGAGAGAGAGAGCTGGGGAAATGTGACAGGATACAAAAGGGGCAGGAGGTTTAACGGAAGCTGTTGATATTAATGCCATCGGGTTGGAGGGTGCCCAGACGTAAGATGAGGTGTAGTTCTTCCAATTTGCGGGTGGTCTCAGTCTGGAGTGCATGAGGCTGTGGACAGATATGTCGGCAAGGGGATGGGATGGAGAATCGAAATGGGTGGCCGCTGCGAGATTCACATTATTGCAGCGGATGGAGCCGAGGTGCTCAACGAAGCCATCTCCCAGTCTGTGCCCAGTCTCTCCGATGTAGAGGAGACCATGACGGGAGATACACTTGCTTCACTTGGAAGGACTGTTTGAGGCCCCGATTGGTGGGGAGGGAGGAGGTGTGGGTGCAAGTGGACGATTGGTGCCAAGGGGACGATTGCTGGGGAGGGAGGAGTGGATAAGGGAGTCACAGAGGGAGCAGAAAATGTCTTATGAGGCAAGTTTAGCAGAGCAGAGCTGGGTCTTTTCTCTTTGGAGCATAGAAGGATGAGAGGAGACTTGATAGAGGTCAACAAGATTCTGAGAGGCATAAATGGGGTGGACGGCAAGTGCCTGTTTCCCGGGGGGGGGGGGGGGAGTAGCTAACACCAGAGGATGTACAAGATGAAGGGAGGAAAGTTTAGGGGAGACATCAGGGCTAAGGGGTAGGTGTTTTTTTACACAGAGAGTGTTGGGGGCCTGGAATGCCTTGCCCGGTGATGGTGGTGGAAGCTAGAACATTCGGGGCATTTAAGAAAGACTGACACATGGATGGAAGAAAAATAGAGGGTTAGGAGGTAGGAAGAGTTTAGTAGTTTGTTTGGTAGGAATATGTAGGTCGGCACAACCTCGAGGGCTGAAGGGCCTGGTCCTGTGCTGTAATGTTCTATGAAACCTCCTCTGGACACTCAGTAAAGTCCCCTTTATTCCCAAACTTTGCCACTGCCCATCAGACAGATGCCCCTGCTGGAACCTATCCCATAAAACTCCAACAGACTTATTGGCCAAAATCTCCCCTAAAGGAACATATACGGTTCAATACAGAACAGAGTGGAGAGGGTGAATGGTCTGCAGACCCTGGCTGGAAAATGAGATTCTGTCAGGAATGGCTCTGAACTGAGGAGCTGGGCAACCCATGTCCCTGAATGCCCAGTAATGCTGCCTCCTCAATCTCTGTACTAGAATACATGACATGGAACAATACAGCATGATACAGGCCCTTTGGCCCACAATGCTGTGCTGACCCACATATACCTAAAAAATAACGAAACCCTTCCCTACCTCATAACCCTCTATTTTTCTTCCATCCACGGGCCCGTCTAAGAGTCTCTTAAAATGCCCCCAATGTTCCAGCCCCCGCCACCACCCCTGGCAAGGCATTCCAGGCACCCACAACTCCCTGTTTAAAAACAAAACCTACCCCTGACATCTCCCCTAAACTTCCCTCCCTTCCCTTCGTGCAGATGTCCCCTGCTGTTTGCTACTCCCGTCTTGGGAAAAAGGTGCTGGCCGTCCACCCTATCTACGCCTCTCAGAATCTTGTAGACCTCCAGCAACTCCTCTCATCCTTCTTTGGTCCAAAGAGCTAGCAGACACTCAAACAGTTAAACCTGTCCGCCAGCGGCGTGCATTTTCTTCCTGTAAAGTTGCCTCCTGGAGACACTGAATTAAGTTGACAGATTGGTGTCAAGAGGTGTGGGTCATGGAGATCTCTGCCCTACCCCCATACATGTGGTCTGCCCACACTTTCCGCCTTTTGCTGCTTGCCTTAGCCTGTCTGCGATGTGAATGTTGAACAATTACACACCACAGGCTCCCTGCCACATTTTAATGGAATTCAATTACACCAGGAAGGAGTTGAGTAAATGAGACTGCTCGCTCACTTCGCCCACACCCAGCATTCAGTTCCTTTCTCTTCCTGCACTCCCTCTCTCACCTCTCTCCTCTCATGTTACCCTCTTTCCATCTCTCTCTCCTACTTTCCCTCCACTCTTTCATCTCCCCTTTCTCTCCCCTCTCTTGTATCACCTCCCTCCTTCTTCTCTCCCCTTTCTTCCCCCATTCACTTTCCCCTTTCCCTCTCCCCCTCCCCCTTCTCTCGCCTCTCCTTCACCCTTCTTCCCGCCTGTCTCCTCTCTCTCTCCCATCCCCCTTTCTCCCTATCTCCCCTTTTCTTTCCCTCCACTCTCTCCTCTTTCACCTCTCCCCTCTCTCCACCTCACTCTTCCAGTCCTTCTCCTTCCTCTTCCTCCCCATTTCTGTTGTGTGACGTGACCTCTGCTTTCCCTGACCATTGCTACCCTAACTCACACCGTTCCTCTCTTTCATCTCTCTCTTTCAACCACTTTCAATATCTCGCCATCCTCCTCTCCCTCCTTCTTTCTCCTCCTCTCCATTCCTCCTCTCTCTCAGTCACTTTCTCCTTCCTGTTCTCCATCTCTCCTTTCTCTCTCTCCTTGTTCTCCATCTTTCCTCTCTCTCTCAATCTCTCCTTGTTCTCCATCTCTCCTCTCTCTCTATCAGTCATTCTCCATTTCTCCTCCTCTCTCTCTCAGTCTCTCGCTCCTTCCTGTTCTCCATCTCTCCTCCTCTCTCTCTCAATCTCTCCTTGTTCTCCATCTCTCTTCTCTCTCTATCAGTCATTCTCCATCTCTCCTTCTCTCTCTCTTTTTGCTCTTTCTCTCTCTGCCTCTCCCATTCCCTCCCTCTCTCTCTTTCACTCTCTTTCTCTTCATCCTTTCTCTCGTGTGCTCCCTTCAGTTCTTCCTCCAGCTAATCCAGTTACCCCCTGAAAGATGCAGCTGCTATGAAGTCACAGGACGCAGGACTGTAGCAGGCCCTTCTCCCCATTGAGATGATGCTGCCCACCCACCGCCCAATTTCCAATCCCCCATAAATTCCCAACAGCTCCCCAAAGATCCCTCCCCTGATCCGTGCACTGGTGACAATTTGCAGCAGGGGGGACCCACGTGGTCTCAGGGAGAACATGCAAACTCCACACAGTGCCAGAGAATGGGATCACTGGACAGACGCTGCACCCACGGACTCTATCACTGGGTGTAAGGACCCTGGGTGTCGTAAATATCCATTCCCTCTCGCCACTGCAGCACGACCAGCCGTTCCCTTAGTATTCCAGAGGCCTGAGAGAGGGTTACGATTAAGGTAACGGTTAGTGCAACGCTATTAGAATGCCAGCTTCCCAGGGTTCGAATCCACCGCCATCTGTAAGGAGTTTGCACGTTCTCCCTTGGGGCTCAGGTTTCCTCCCACCATTCGAAATGTACCAGGGGTTGGAGGTTAATTGGAGTGTTTGGATTTGTGGGCCAGAAGAGCCTGTTACCACGCTGAATGTGTACATTTCAGGACAGATCAGGTGAGCACAGGGTCTTTTGCCCCGAATCGGGAAATCGATAACCAGAGGACACAGGTTTTAGATGGGGGGGTGGGAGGGGGAAGAGATTTAACAGGAACCTGAGGGGTAACTATTTTTAACACATAAGGTGGTGGGTGTGTGGAACAGGCTGCCAGAGGAGGTGGTGGAGGCAGAGACAATTGCAATGTTCGAGAACAAATCGGACAGATATATAGGTAGGATGGTTTAGAGGGATATGGGGAAAACGCAGCCAGGTGGGACTAGTATGGGTGAGACATTTTGAACAGTGTGGGCAAGTTGGGCTGAAGGCCTAGTTTCCACACTGTGTGACTCTACCCCATTTCAAAGTCCAATTTCCCTTTCAATCTGGGATCATTGTATTTTACCTGCTGCGTGTGCAGACCAGCTGGATCGAGAGAGACAGAGAGATGGAAAGAGAAAGAGATGGAGAGAGAGAGAAAGAGAGAGATGGAGAAAGAGAAAAAGAGGGAGATAAAGATAGAGAGAGAAAGAGAGATGGAGAGAGGGAGGGAGAGAGAGATGGAGAGATAAAAAGAGAAAGAAGGAGAGCGAAGGAGAGCGATGGAGAGGGAGAGAGGTGGAGAGAAATGGCGAGGGAGAGAGAGGTGGAGAAAGTGATAGAGGGAGAGCAATGGGGCAGATAGAGAGATATTAGAAGAGGGTGATCCTAAAGGACAAGAGAAAGCGTGTGAGGGGATGGGGGACTGAATACCAAGAGTGGTGGAGGTAGCACTGACCCTATCACCCTAACGTAAACTTGATCCTAACCCTGAACCTGACCTTGACAGTGGCCCTGACCCCCACCAAGTCTCACACCATCTGGGTGTCCAGCCGTGTGTTGTTTCAGCCAGCTCTCTGCCTGCTGTTCATTTGACAAAAACAATACAAATCCCATAAAGACTGTTTAATCGTTTAATCTCTGGTCTCAGGGCTGTGACTGGGTTCTGGCCACCGACAGGACAACTGGGTTTCATGCAGCACTCATATGTTTGTGGATGGTTTGGTAGGGGATGGGGTCTAGGGGGAATGGGACGGGGCAGTGAATGGGTCAGGCGGGGAAATGAATCCCTCCATCCCTTTCCCTCTGTCCTTCCTCCCTCCCTTCCTGTCTCTCCCTTTCCCTCCTTCCCTCCTTCCCTCATTCCCTCCTTTCCCTTCCCTCCATCCATCCCTCCCCACCCTCCTTCCTGTCTCTCCCTCTCTCCCTCCCTCCCTCCCTCTCTCCCTCCCTCCCTCCCTCTCTCCATCCCCTCCCTTTCCCCTTCCCTCCATCTCTCCCTCCCACCTTCTGTCTCCCTTTCTCCCTCCCTCCATCCCTCTCCCTCCCTTCCCCCTTCCCTCCATCTCTCCCTCCCACCTTCTGTCTCCCTCTCTCCCTCCCTCCATCCCTCTCCCTCCTTCCCTCTTTCCTCCCTGCCCCTCTCTCCCTCCCTCTCTCCCCTTCCTCCCTCACCCTGAGATGCCCCCAGTGTCACTCTTCGATGGAGTTGGTGAGATTATCTTTACTTCTCCCTCATTAGGTCTACCCTCGGCGAGAGTTGGGCGCTGCTCGGGGAACGAGTCCAGTCAGAGTCCATGGTGATCAAAGACCTAGAGGCTGGCACCTGGTACCAGTTTGTGGTTCGGGCCGTTAACGCCCATGGCCCAAGCCTGCGCAGTGAACCCAGTAACCGCATCAGGACCCTCAGTGAGTGATGGCGGAATGAACATTCGGTGGCTGCTGTCAAGAGGGAGGGACGGGAGGGGGCTCGAAACCAAGAGCAAAGCCTACACGAGTAGGCCGGGGGCCTGCATTACAGGCTTTGTGCGCCTCTGCCAAAATTCCTCCTGTGAGCTCTCTATCTCTCAGAACAGGCCTCGAGAACCAATATGTTGGGTGTAAGACCATAAGAGTAGGTGGGCCATTCAGCCCATCGAGTGCACTCCACCATTCCATCATGAGCTGATCCATTCTTCAACTCAGCCCACTCCCTTGTCTTTTCCTCATAACCGTGACTATTCAGATACCTGTCTTAAATATGCCCAACAACCTAGCCTCCACAGCCACCTGTGGTAGGAAATTCCATAGATTCACCACCCTCTGGCTAAAGAAATTCCTCCACATCTCCGTTTAAAATGGGCACCCTTCAGTCCTGAAGTTGTGCCCTCTTGTCTTCGACTCCCCTACCGTGGGAAACTTTTTGGCCACATCTACTCTGACCCAGTCTTTCAACATTTGAAATGTTTCTATCAGGTCCCTCCTCATCCTTCTGGATCCAAATCTAAATCCCTGACATGATCCAGAAACCTTCAGCACCTGAGACCCTTCGGGGGCCCTTCTTGCCCTCTCGAATCCCGGCTCTGATACCTGGTTCCCATGACCTGATCTCCAGCAGCCCATGCGGGTCCCCTGACTACAAGTCACCTGCAGCCCGCATCGGTCCCTCAGCCTCTAAGCCCCTCGCTAGCCCGAGGCCGCTGCCATACAGGGCCATCTCCTCCACTTTTCTTCTCAATAGGCAGTGTTCTCCCAGTTACCTGGTCATGGCCCCTCCCCTCGGTGTCTGCTACCCCTCGCGGCTGCCTCTGAACACAGGCATCGCTACCTTGGGCACAGTCAATGAGGTGGCAGGATTTCAGTTTAAAGACACCGTTGGCTCCTCTAACAAGCTATTTAATGCCTATATGGATCCACTGGCATTAGGCCCGGGCGGTTGAACCCTTCTGAACAGCGCTGTGGCCCCGCTTCCCACTCTCCCATGTCCGTACCAGTACCCCCATTGTCTCCCTGAATATTTGAAAGGATGAATTCCTGATGAACCAAGGGATGACAGCTCCCCTGTCCTTCAAAAATCTCTCTGTGTCTTACAATGAGGCAGCCTCTCCTGCTTCTGTGGGCAGCAAATTCCCCAGATTCACCGCCCTCGACCTCGAGGAGAAGTAGTTCCTCCTCATCTCTGCCCTCAATATACACCCCCAAATCTTGGTGCACTGTCCCCGAGTTCAACCAGTGGAAACAATCTCCATGCTTCTTTCTTATCTATTCCTTTTAATATTTCCATGTGTTCCTAGAAGGTCCTGTTTTGTTTGTCTGTAATTCAATGAGTATAGTCCCAATCTCTCCACATAGGCCAACTCTGGACCCAAACTGGTGCACCTTCCTCTCCACCACCCAACTTTTCTCCAGTAAGGGGACTAAAACCGCTCGCAGTACTCCAGGCGTGGCCTCACCATTGCCTCATATGGTTGCAGCATAACCTTGTCCACTCCTTCCTCACCAATCGTCCCTTTGGGAACCTACCTACTCCTAGTGGCCACAGGAGATTGTGCCCATATCTCCACCCCAAACTGCACCCCCCCCCCCCCCCATGCCATTCTGGGCCCCAAACAGTCCTTCCAAATGAAGTAACATTTCACTTGCGAATCTGCAGGGGTTGCCTATTGCATCCGATCCTCACGCTGTGGTCTCCTCTACGTAGGAGAGACTGGACGCAGACTGGGAGATCACTTCATTGAGTACCTCGCCTCTGTCCGCCGCGAGAGCGTGGATCTCCCGTTGCCTGCCCATTACAATTCCCTGCCTCATTCCCTTGCCAACATGTCTGTCCATGCTTTCATCTTCCAACTGGGCACCCTCCAACTGGATGGCATTAACAGTGATTGCTCCAGCTTCCGTTAAATGCCCTGCTCCCTCCAACTTTTTCCCTGTCACCTTTCCCTAGCTCTCTCTCACTCTCTCTCTCCCTCTCTCTCTCTCTCTCTCTCTCTCTCTCTCTCTCTCTCTCTCTCTTTCTCTCTCCAATTTCGCTCTGTCCCTTTTCACAGAGCCAACATTAATTCTCACCTTTTCTCTGATCATATCCAATTAACACCTTTTGTTCCCTGGACTCCCCCAGCCAGTCTTGTCTTTATTCTGATTCTTTCCTTGCTTATTCCTTGAATAAGTGCTCAGCCCCAAATGTCAGTCATGTATCTTCACCTCCTATGGATGCTGTGAGACGAAGGCCAATTAACCACTTGCCTCCTGATTACCTGCTGCGCCTGCAAACCAACCTTCTGGGACCAGGTAGAATGGAAATTCTTCACTCAGGGGGCAGTGAACCTGTGGAATTCTCTTGCATGGAAACGTGGAGGGCACGTCTCTGTGGTAGTTAAGAATCAGGCAGCTGGATAGGGAGCAGAGGGTGTCTGAGGAGAGAGCGGATATTCAGATATGACCATAGCTTTACAGAGAACACAGAACATTCCAGCACAGGAAAGGCCCCATGCAAACCTACTTCAATCAAACCTATCCCTACCTCATGCACATAATCCTCTACTTTTCTTACATTCACATGCTTATCTATCAGTTTTTTGAACGTTTCTTCTGTTCCAGCCGCCACCACCACCCCCTGGCAGGGCATTCCTGGCACCCACAACTCCCTGTGTTAAAAACTTATCCCTGACATCTCCCGTAAATTTCCCTCCCTTCATTTTGTCCACATGTCATTTGGTGTTTGCTGATCCTGCCCTGGGGAACAGGCCCTGCCTGTCCACCTTATCTATGTCTGTCCTAATCTTGTCAACCTCTATCAAGTCTCCTCTCATCCTTCTACGCTCCAAAGAAAAAAGTCCCAGCTCTGCTAACCTTGCCTCGTAAGATACATTCCCCAATCCTGGCAACATCCTTGTCCATCTCCTCTCCATGGCTTCCACATCCTTCCTGGAATGCGGCAACCAGGACTGAATGCAACGCTCTTTCTTGAGTTCGAAGCCTGGCTAGGTGCTGTCTCCTTCCATCGCCATCTCGCAAAGCAAGAACGTCCCTTCGGAACCAGCAAACGGCTCGAGGATCTCCCCTCTTCCTCTGAAGTAGTCCCCTCTTACCACTGCCTCCTTGTCAACCATGGCTCATGGAGTCATGCAGAGTAGAACAGGCCCTTTGGCCCATCTCCTCCAGGCTGACTGAGTCGGCATTCTTGGCTAGGCCCATTTCCCTGTGTTTTGCTCTGTATCCCTCTAAGCCAGTGGTTCCGAAACTTTTTTTATTCCCACCTTAAGTAATCCCTTCCTAACCACAGAGCACCGATGGCAGAGTTAGGTGGTTAGGAAGAGATTACTTAAGGTGGCATGTGAATGGAAAAAAAGAGATTGAGAACCACTGTTCTATCCTATTGAATGAAAGAGCAGGCTCAAGCATTGAATGGCCTCTCACTGAAAATGAGTATGGAAGTTTATTATCATACACGTAAGTACAACATACAGATGGATTCTTGTATCCATACAAGATGGAACTGACATTCCACATGGATACCAAACTGCTCCAATTGCACTGATGAAGTGAGTTGAAGTCCTTTGATGGTAACTGTGGAATTTAAAGTCGGGTCATTCAGCAATCACCCAAGGACAAGTGTGGGGGGGCGGGGTGTAGGTAGGAGGTCAGTCTACCTCGTCTCCCAGTCCGGAACCTCCCCAACACTGTTGGTCAAGGCGACCAGCAGTTGATGCTCAGTCTGGGAGCGCCCCAGCCTCGGGGACCGGCTGCGGGAGGAGGGAGGGGCTTGGTGTGGACTCCGTGGATTTCTGGGGAGTGGGGGAGGTGATGGCTGCTGGAGCTGACGGCTGGCTTGTTTCTCTCCCGCTGCCAACCAGTGGAGTGGAAGGTGCCTGTGCAGTGGACGTTCCGATACGACGTGGACCCTGGGTACAGGTTCGCAGGTACAGCCCTATGTCCCCATCACATCCGACCCATAATGAGGCAACTGGAAATGAAACCAATACTCCCAAGTGTGGTCTAAGTTTTATAGAGTTGCAACATTACCTCAACTCCACCCCACGACTCAATTCTTTGTTTACGTGTTTACGCACAGTTTCGTTTTTGCACTACCAATTAGTGGTAATTCTGCCTGCTGGAATCTCAGGGTTGTATGTGATGCTGTGCATGTACTCTGACAAGAAATCTGTAATCTGTAATGAAGGCCAGAAAACCATCAGCCTTCCCTGTCAACCTGCTCGGCAGCCTCGAGAGATCTATGTATCTGGAGGGATGTGAGGGAGATCTTCTTCACCCAGGGAGTTGCAAGTACCTGGATCACATTGTCACACAGTGTAGTGGAAGCAGAGGTCATTGAGTGAGTTTAGAAGTGTCCAGATGGGCACTCGAATTGGCTCGACATTGATGTCTGTGGAACAAGATGGATTCATGGAAATTTTGACGTTTTTAAAGCATTTTATTTATAACACGAAGAGATTTCTTTATTGTCATGTAATAGTACAGGACATGTAATATTACACAAAATTGACTTCTGCCCTGCGTCGGTCTGCTGCCCCCACTTCCCCCCCCCCCGACCCCCACAGTGTGCAACCCCTCGTGGCCGGAGCCGACCACAGGCGCTGCCATCTCAGGCAGGATTTCACTTACTCCGTTTAAAGCCTGCGTAGAGCCGCTGGCATTAGGCCCAGGGAGGTGGACCCCCATGGAGCAGTGATGTGTCTCCGATCACCTGGGTCCCCATAACAGCAGGACCACTGCCATTACAGCTGGCTAGAACATTCCGTCTGTTGAAATCCATGCCGCTTAATTACATCCAATTAACCTCCAACCATGTACATTCTGGTATGGGCATCCACTGGTGGGGATGGGTATGATGGGCTGAATGGCCTGTTTCCATGCTCTGTGCATGTGTGAGATGAAATGAGCCATCAATTTTGTTTGGAGGTCTCGGGGACCACAGCTCTTTGTGGCCCAGACTCCAAGCCCTTTGCTTTGAACTATGAATCCCCATCCCCTCTATCAAAGGCCTCAAAGACCTTTGTTTCTAAAATAGTGGGGATCTCCCAGTGGCCCTCCATTTCAATTCCCGCCCCAACCCCTTGCTGACATGTCTGTCCATGGTCTTATTCACCGCCAGATTGAGACCACCTGCAAATTGGAGGAACAATACCTTATCCTTCATCTGGGCTCCCTCCAATCGGATGACACTTACATCGACTTTCCAGTTTCTGTTAGCTGCCTCTCTCTCATCTCTCCCTATATCTCCCTATCTCTCTCTCTCTCTCTCTCTCCCTCTCTCTCCAGGCCCTTTCAAACTGTCGTGTAAAATGGGGTCAACTGGGTAATTTGCCTAGTTAGCGCCCCAGCTGCGCGGCAGTTAGAAAGGGTCCGACCCGGTCAACTCCGTCGGAATCCAAACCAGGCCCCTGAGGGAAGTCACTTCAACGTACCTAGATTGTGTTCACCAGTGATTTGAATAGGGAAAATGGCCGAGCTGCTTATTCCGGTGACATCAGCACTTGTGTGCGTGGCATCCAAACACCCAGTGATACTTCCGGTGAGTGTGTGAAGCATCATTGCGTGGGCAGGGCCCACCTTAAATCGCCAAACACGGCGATTCCCCCCTTATAGTTTAAAAGGTGCTTCCAGCATTTAAGAGGAGGTTAGATGAGTACATGGATGTGAGGGGGTTGGAGGGTTATGGGCAAGGAAGTGGGTAGGTGGAACTAGAGGAGTTTCACGTAAATCGTTGCAGACTAGAAGGGTAGATGTGGCCTGTTTCCGTACTGTAAATTATTATATGTTATATGGTTATATGGTTTCGGGCTTGGGCCTGTCATCAAGGTGTGAGCAAACTGTAGGCAGGCATTTGAATAAAATTGTGAGGGTGTAGAGGGTCCGGGAGAGGACCACATTCCCACAGGCAGGAGCAGAGGCGCAGCTAGGCGGGGTGCAGGGGGAGCGATGAAGCCCCCACCCCCCCCCCAGGTCTGGTCTGACACCACCGCCACGATCCTCTCCCCCCCCCCCCACCAGCTCCAGACAACGCTCCCGAAAAGGCAGTGCAGCCCGTCATTCACAACCACTAGGTGTTTACTAACTGGAGGTGCTCAGGACTTGTGTATCCTACCCATGTAGCGGGCCCCTGTGGCCCCGACACACTGGACCCTAAATTGCCCAGTTGAGCAGTGACTGGGCTATGTCAGGACAGGGGGCAATTGGGGTGGGGGGGGAGACACTGCCGGGGTCAGAGGAGAACGGAGGGGGCTGTCAGCAGAGCGGAGTGGTCTGGCAGGGAACAGAGTGGGCTGGCAGGGAGTGGAGTGGGCCAGCGGGCAGTGGAGTGGACTAGTGGGGAGTGGAGTAGGCCAGTGGGGAGTGGAAGGGTCTGGCAGGGAGTGGAGTGGACCAGTGGGGAGTGGAGTAGGCCAGTGAGGAGTGGAAGGGTCTGGCAGGGAATGGAGTGGGCCAGCGGGCAGTGGAATGGAGCAGTGGGGAGTGGAGTAGGCCAGAGAGCAGAGCAGGGGCAGGAGCAATGGCCGTCCTTACACCACTCTGGTATTCCAGTGGTGTGGAGCATTATGGGTAAGGAAGATGGCCATGGCATACAAGTGTTGATGTCATTTTCTACCAGGGAAGCCATTGATCACTGACAAATTGCCCAGCAGTTACATGGTGCATGTACATGGGTCAACAGACAATCCACGTCCAAGGTAGTTTGCCAACCAATGCAGTTTTAAAAAAATTTCTACCCTCCAATTGACTTGTACATGGGTAGATGACCTGCCAGCTTGTCCTGTTCTAGTCCCAGCTGTTGTTACTGACTATAACACTGTAGAAGCAATCTGTGTATGTGTGTGTCTCTCTCTCTCTCTCTCTCTCTCTCTCTGTGACTCAGAGAGAAAGCCTGTTTGCCTCTCTCTGCTTGCAAAACCACATGATCCTCCTAGAACAGCAAGTTCCCCTTCCAGACAGAAGGTGACTCTGACAAGCTCTTTCATCTGTTGCCTCTTTGTAAACAACAATCTATTAGTGAAGTCTCTTGGGCACCCTCCAAAGCTCTTGCGGGTGGCCCCGACATGTCTAGCATGGGGCAGAGCTCCAGTATTTCAAATAAGATTTGTTTTAAAGTGTTTGTATGTGACCTGCACTAAAAACCCTGCCCCAATTTATCTCCCAAAAACAGATCTATATTCTGTCACAATGGGGAGAAGGCCGGGCAGTGGGGTTGAGTGGGGAAAATGGATCAACTCATGATTAAATGGCGGGTAGACTCGATGGGTTTAATGGCCTATTTCTGCTCCTATGTCTATGGTCTTATGAAGTTGATGATGAGTTTCTCCCACTTCTGTTACAGAAACATTAAATAGGAGCAAGATTAGGCCATTCAGCCCTTCTACACTGCTCATTTGTTCCATATGATCATGGCTGATCATGTGACCTCAGGACCCTATTCCTGTTTTCTCTCCCTACCCCTTGATCTCTTTAGCCAATAGGGTCATATTCAACGCCCTTTTGAATGTAAGACCATATGACATAGGAGCAGAAATAGGCCATTCAGTCCATCGAGTCTGCCCCGCCATTCAATCATGAGCTGATCCATTTTCCCCCTCAGCCCCACTGCCCTGGCTAATCAAAAATCTATCAACCTCCGCCATAAATGCAGCCTCCACAACCATCTGTGGCAGCAACTTCTAGAGATTCACTGCCCTCTGGCTGAAAAAATTCCTCCGCGTCTCTGTTCCAAGCGGACGCCCTTCAGTCCCGAGTTTGTGACCCTTGTCCTAGACTCTCCCACCAATGTATCTACTGAACTGACTTCAACAAACTTGTGCGGTGGGGAGTTCCACAAAGTTTACAACTTTCTGAGTGAAGAACGGCACGGGGAAGTCGGCGTAGAGGTTATCGCGATGCTGTTCCAGCTCCAGCGATCGGGACCGGGGTTCGAATCCTGCACGGTCTGTAAGAAGTTTCTGCATGGGTTTTCCCTGGGGGCTCCAGTTTCCTCCCACTGTTTGAAACGTACAGAAGGGTATAGGTTAATTGGGTATAATTGGGTGGCACGGACTCATGGGCCAGAAGAGCCTTTTACCGTGCTGTACGTCCACATTTAAAATTTAAAGCACTTATAAGAAGTTTCTTCATTCTCTTTTGCTCCTCTTTCTCCTATTGTTAGAGGAGCCAGGAAATGCTCATGTTGACTCTTTGTTTGCCTTACAGCAGACAAATTGTTAAAATATATCATACTTAGTATATTTTTAATGCGTTATTCCGTGACAGTAAAAGGAACTTTTGAACCTTTAAATGGCTCTCCCCTTCTCCTTAGACCGTGACCCCTCGTTCTGCCCTTGCTGTGCGTCGACAGGATGTTCTTGGGAACCTTCTGGAAACACACAGGAGAGACTGCAGACGCTGGAATCTGAAGCCCACACCAACTCGCTCCCCTGGAGGAACTCAGCGAGTTGAAACATTGTCCACGTAAAGGGTTCCAGCCCAAAGCGTACACCATTCTTTCTCTCTCACAGACACTGCTCAACTGCTGAGTCCCTCTTGCAGCACACCTGTGTGTGTACGTGTGCTGGTGCACATATGTGTGTGTGCTTATACTCGTGTGTGTGCATATGTTTGTGTGCACATGTATGTGCGTATGTATATGCAAGTGTGTGCGTACGGCTTCAGGAACTTTCTCCCTGTACCTCACCCTTATGACCCTGTCAGAATTTTGTGTCTCAACGAGACCCACTCTTGTTCTTTTGAACTCCATTGAGTGTGACCCTGCTCTGTCGAGCCTTCACCCGTCAGTCCTGCCAATCCAGGCGTCAGTGAGGAAGGGGTTGTGGATGATCTGGCCATGGCGGGATCAGCAGACCCATAACGTATGTGGAGCCCGGTGTCTTCCCGATCGTCTCAACCCCAGCCTCTCCACATTGGCCCACATGAAGCTCCTTGGAGATGCACATTTTAACGGTCCCTTTCCCCACACACATCCTGTGTCAGTCCCCCATCCCCCGTTGGAACTTCCTGGCTGCCGTCCACAGCCAGCAGCTCAGCCCATTTATTTTTAGCCATGTCCATTTCCTCCTTATCCTGTTTACCTGAACCCTTAAAAAGACGGATGTGTCTATCCTCTCGATAACCTTTGTCCTTCCTGCCCGTGTGCACGGGAGACTCCCTTACTGGTGGTTAGACTGAAGGGAGGGAGAGCAGGAGAGAGAGAGAGAGAGAGAAGGAAGTAGGGAGGGAAAAGGAGAGAGAGGGGGAAGCAAATGAGAGAGAGAGAGAGAGAGAGAGAGAGAGAAAAAGATAGGAAGAGAGGGAGAGAGTTGAAGCTGATGGACAAAGAGGGGAGAGAAAGATGGAGAGGGAGAGATGGAGGGGGTGAGGAAGAGAGGGAGAGAGAAGGGGATGGAGAGAGAAAGAGAGAAAATTATCATGAAGTAGGTGCCTTCCACAGTGAATGGGTGAGCAAAAGAGAAATATATCTGGGAGGAGGAGCAATGCAGGGAGAAGGGATGGAGAAAGCACGATTGGGCAAGATATGGTGGGTACATTGTACATTCTGTTTGAAACATCCAATGGAGTTTCAAAATCACTATCAATGATCTGGATGAAAACGTGGTAAATTGGATCAGCAGGTTTGCAGATGACACAAAGATCGGAGGCATTGTGGACAGTGAGGAAGGTATTCAAAGCTCGCAGAGGGATCTGGACCAGCTGGAAACATGGTCTGAAAAAGGCCGATAGAATTTCATCACAGGTGGATGGAGTTGTAAAGAGATCTTTTGGCACGTTGGCCTTCATAAATCAAAGTATTGAGTACAGAGCTGGGATATTATGGTGAAGTTGTATAGGACATTGGTGAGGTCAAATTTGGAGGATTGTGTGCAGTTTTGGTCACCAAACTACAGGAAAGATATCAATAAGATAGAAAGAGGGCAGAGAAAATTTACACAGATGTTGCTCAGACTTCAGGAACTGAGTTACAGGGAAAGGTTAAACAGGTTAGGACATTATTCCCTGGAGCGTAGAAGAATGAGGGGAGATTTGATAGAAGTTTTTAAAATTAAGAGGGAGATAGACTCATTTGGACTTTTTCCACTGAGGGTAGGTGAGATGCAAGCCAAAGGACATGGGTTAAGAATGAAAGGGAAAAATTTTAGGGGGAATATGAGCGGGAACTTCTTCACACAGAGAGTGGTGGGAATGTGGAATGAGCTGCCAGCTGAGGTGGTGAATGTGTTCTCAATTTTAACATTTAAGAAGAATTTGGATAGACACATGAATGGGAGAGGTACGGAGGGCTATGGACTGGGGGCGGGTCAGTGGGTCGGGGCAATAAAAAAGGACCAGCACAGGCTTGAAGGGCCAAAGGGGCCTGTTTCTGTGCTGTAGTGTTCTATGGTTCTATAGAGATCTCCAGCTGCACCCAACAATGCCAGACAAAGCATGTCCACACACACACACACACACACACACACACACACACAAAATCCCTGATAATGTGAGACCAGATGGGTCCACAGGAGAGTTATAGGCTGACCTTGTGGCTTTGTCTGTGTGCAGTATCGCTCCTGGAAGAGATGTGGGAAATGCTTTGGTCAGGCTGGCCAACAGAGCAAGTAAATCAAAATCAGAATCAGATAAATGACCAGCAGAAGGAGCTACTGAAGTTGGAGAACTCAATATTGTGTCAAAGATGTCGCCATCTCAGTCCCACTGACGGGACAGTCTAAGTCCCACTGTTGAGATAGTCTTGGCCAAGCTGACGGGACAGTCTCAATTCATCTGATGGGACAGTCTCAGTCCCACTGACGAGACAGTCTCAGTCCGACTGACGGGATGGTGTTAGTCACACAGCATGCATCAAGGCCCTTCAGCCCATCTCCTCCATGCTGACTGAGTTAACATTCTGGGCTAGTCCCTTTTGCCTGCAGTTAGCCTGAACCTTGCCTGTCCGTAGATCCGTTCAAATGTCTTATTATTGTCAACATGGTGCCCACTTCTACAGCTTCTTCTGGAAACTCGTACGCGGTACCGACCACCCCCTGAGTGGAAACATTACTCCTCAGGTTCTTCCTAAATCTATTCCCTCTCACCGTAAACCTACACCTTCCAGTTCCAGAATCGTATACCCTGGGACTTTATCCATTTCACTTGCCTTCATCCCCTCTCTCCCTATCTTCTATCACTTACCATCCCTGATTCTTTCTCTCCCTTTCTCATTTTCTTACTACCCCTCTCTCCCTCATTTCACTTCCCTTTCACTCCATCTCTCTATCACTCTTCCCATCATTGACTTTTTCTTTGCTCTCTCTGCATCTTGTCCTCTCTCTTCCCATCTGGCTCTTTCTCTGTCTCTCTCTCTCTCACTCCCATCTCTCTCAGTTTCTGTCTACCTCTGCCTCTCTCTGTCCCACACCCTCTCCTCCTCTCTCTCTTTCTCTGTCCCTCATATTCCCTCTCCTTTTCCCTCTCTCTGTCTCTTTTTCTCTTTCCCTTTCTCGCCTGTTTCTTTCTCCCTCTTATATCACTCCCTCACTCTGCTTCTCTTATTCTCTTCCTCTCTCTCTCTCCCCTCTCCCTCTCTCTCCATTTTCTTTTTCCCTCTCTTTCCTCCTGCTTCCCCCCTCTCTCTATTTCTTATGCTTCTCCCTCACTCCCTCTCACTCATACTCTCTGTCCCTCTGTGAGTGTCTCTCTTTCTCTCTGCTTCTCCCGCTTCCCTTCTCACCATCTCTCTCTCTATTTCTCTCTCCTTCCCCCTCTCATTATTTCTCTCCCCTCCCCCCTCCCTCTCCCTCCCTCCCTCTCTCTCTCTCTCTCTCCTCCCCCTCCCCCTTCTCTTTCTTCCTCCATTTCTCTCTCCTACCCCTCCTCGCTCTCTCCTCCCCCTACCCCTCCCCTCTTTCTCTTCCTCTATTTCTCTCTCTCCTCCCCTCCCTCTCTCTCTATTTCTCTCTCCTCCCCTCCCTCCCTCTATTTCTCTCTCTCCTCCCCCTCCCTCTCTCTTCCTCTATTTCTCTCTCTCCTCCCCCTCCCTCTCTCTTCCTCTATTTCTCTCTCTCCTCCCCCTCTCACTCCCTCTCTCTTCCTCTATTTCTCTCTCCTCCCCCTCCCTCTCTCTTCCTCTATTTCTCTCTCCTCCCCCTCCCACTCCCTCTCTCTATTTCTCTCTCTCCTCCCCCTCCCTCCCTCTCTTTGTCTATTTCTCTCTCCTCCCCCTCCCTCCCTCTCCCTCTCTCTCTTCCTCTATTCCTTTTTCTTCCTCTATTTCTCTCTCTTTCCCCTCCCCCTCCCTCTATTTCTCTCTCTCCTCCCCCTCCCTCTCCCTCCCTCTCTCTCCCCCTCTCTCTCTCTCTCTCTCTCTCTCTCTCTCCTTCCCTTTCTCTGTCCCTCTCCCTTTCCAGCCTTCTCTGGTTCCTCGCTGCATTAACAGCTGCTTCTATCTGGCAGTTTGCTGGGATGCCCTCCTCTGCTGTGCAGATGTGGGCTGTCTCGGCTGCCCGTGGGGTGTTGGTCGGTTGGGCAGGGGGATCTCCACCCTGGGGGCAGGGTGGAGGGCTGGAGCCCTCTCCTGAGGCCAGACTAACCAAGGTGGGGGTTTGTGAGCTGCAGGTTCGGAGGGTGTGGGCAATGGCGAGTCAGGCCGGGGGTACACTGCGGCTGCACAGGGCGGATTCCTTGTCGATGATTCGGATATTTACATCGAGAAGGTATGGTGGAGGACGGGGGTGGGGGGGGGCGGTGGTTTGAATGTTGGGGAGTGGGAGGAGGATGGGTAGGGGGTTGGGTAGTGGGGGGAGGGGTCAGTGATGGGGAGGGGTCAGTGAAGAGGAGGGGAAGGGGTCAGTGATGGGGAGGATTCAGTGATGGGGAGGGGTCAGTGATGAGGAGAGGGAGGGACCAGTGATGGGGAGGAGTCCGTGACAGGAGGAAGGGTCAGTGATGGGGAGGGGAGGAGTCAGTGATGGGGAGGGAGAGGGGTCAGTCATGAGGAAGGGAGGGGTCAGTGACAGGGGGGAGGTGTCAGAGATGGGGAGGGAGAGATGTCAGTGATGAGTCGGGAGGAAGGGGTCAGTAATGGGGAGGGGTCAGTGATGGGGAGGGGGAGGGACCAGTGATGGGGAGGAGTCCGTGACAGGAGGAAGGGAGGAGACAGTGATGGGGAGGGGAGGGGTCAGTGATGAGAAGGGGAGGGGTCAGTGATGGGGAGGGAGAGGGGTCAGTCATGAGGAAGTGAGGGGTCAGTGACAGGGGGGAGGTGTCAGTGATGGGGAGGGAGAGATGTCAGTGATGAGTCGGGAGGAAGGGGTCAGTAATGGGGAGGGGTCAGTGATGGGGAGGGGGAGGGATTAGTGATTGGGAGGGGAAGGGGATCAGTGATGGGAAGAGGAGGGGTCAGTGATGGGGAGAAGTCAGTGATGGGGAGGGGTGGGTTCAATAAATGGGATGGGGCAATGACGGGGAGGGTTCAGTGATGGCAGTGACGGGGAGGGGACAATGATGGGATGGGGAGAGGGGTCAGTGACAGGGAGGGGGAGGGGTTAGTGATGGGGAGTGGAGGTCAGTAATGGGACCCCCGTTCCCCTTCCTCTCCACTTGCCCTCCCCTTCTCTCTCCCTCACCCACTCACCCACCCTTCTCCCATCCCTTCCTCCAGTCTCCCCCTCCCCAGTCCCCCCTCCCCCTCCCCATTCCCTCACCACCCTCCACCCTCCTCCATGCTTCTCCCCCTCTCCCCTCCTGATCCATCCACTCCTCAGCTCCTGTCCCCACTCCCCTCCCCTCTCTGCCCCCTCTCTCCTCCTCATTCCCACCTCTCCCCCTCCCCGTCCTGTTCCCATTCCCTCCCTCCAACCCCTTCCCTTTCTCCTCCCTCTTCCTCTCCCTCTTCCTCCTCTTTCCTTTCCCATCCCCTATTCCCTGCCTCATTCCCCTCTCTCTCCCCTTCCCTCCATGGTTCCCCCTTCCCTCCCTCCCTTTTCCCCTTCCATTCCCCTCCCCTCCCTTTTGCTTTCCCCAACTCCCCCATTCTTCCTGTTTTCATCACACACCCTCCCATTCCCCCTACACCCCTCCATTTTCTCATCCCCTCCCCTTTCCCCTCCCTCCCTCTTCCCCTCTCTCCCCCTCCCTCCACCTTCCTCCCCTTTCCTCTCCCCTTCCTTTACCCTCCAATTTCCTCTCCTCCCCTTCCTCCCCCACCCCTTTCCCCTCCCTTCCCTTCCCCTTCCCTATCCCCTCCTCTCCCTCACCTGCCTCCTCCCCTCCTGACTGGCCTCCTCCCCTCCTGACTGACCTCCTGCATTCCTGGTTACAGCTCCACTCATCCTCCATCCTTGTGGAACAGAGCAGCCTTCCCCCACCTCCCGCCCTCCCAATGGGCCCCGCCACCACTTCTCCGGCCCAGACAGCACCCAGGGGTGCGGAGGATGACCCATGTGAAGAGACACGTTGTCCCCCTTACAGCTTCTGTAGCATAGACTACCAGACTGGAGGGTCTCGGTGTTCCTGTACCCTGGGCAAGAGTGAAGACCGATGTGGTACAGGTGAGTGGGACACAGTCAGTCTGAATAGCTGAGGATGAATGGGTGTTTCCAACCACCCAATAAAGGTCATCTTTTACTAATGAGAGATCTATTCTAGTGTCTGACTGACCTTCAATCTGGAGGATTTACTTTTTAAGGTCATGTGGGGGGAGAAGAGAAAATGACCAAGAGGGAGGTTCACTCTGTGTCTGACCCTGGGAGTGTGTGATGGGACGGTGTGGAGAGAGCTTCAGTCTGTGTCTGACCCCGGGAGTGTGTGATGGGATGGTGTGGAGGGAGGTTCACTCTGTGTGTGTCTGATCCCGGGAGTGTGTGATGGGACAGTGTGGAGGGAGGTTCAATCTGTGCCTGACCCTGGGAGTGTGTGATGGGACGGTGTTGAGGGAGCTTCACTCTGTGTCTGACCCTGGGAGTGTGTGATGGGGCGGTGTTGAGGGAGCTTCACTCTGTGTCTGACCCCAGGAGTGTGTGATGGGTCGGTGTTGAGGGAGCTTCACTCTGTGTCTGACACATTTTATAAAGATGCTTTTATTCATCAAAACCAAATAGAACAATTTCTACAATATTTTCAATCCAACCATGTTCCCCACCCTCCCCTGTCTGCACCCCTCTCATTTCACCACCTTGCCCCCTGTTCTCAGACCCCCCCTCCTAACTTCCCTTGATGCATTAACCTCTCTCCTCCCCTTACCCCATCCCATCATTATCCTTCTGCTTCACATCCTTTTCTTTTTCACACCCTGTTGGGTGCTAGCCATACCCCGATAATGACACAGACAAAGACTGAGGGGAACGATAGGCTTTATTGTACTAGAGACTGCTGGCCCGGGTTCAAGGCTAGGAATGAATGGGAAGGAGAGGGGACTCGACCTTTATGGCCCTGGGTTACATGGGCAGGACTAAGGGAGGAGCCAAGGCAGGAGGACACCCGGAGGGCGGGCCAGCCAGTGCACATAATCATATTACTACACACCCTCTTTCACCCTTTCTCACCCTCTAACTCCCCCTCCTTTCTCTTTTGCTCACATTCCTGTCTCTCTCTCTCTCTCTCTCTCTCTATCTCTTTCCCTCTCTCTCTCTCTCTCTCACTACCCCTCTCATTCTCTCTGACTCTCCCCCTTCTTTCCCTCCTCTCTCTCCACCCCTATCTCTCTCATGCACCCTCTCTCTCTCCCTTTCTCCCTCTCTACACCTTTATTTCCTATCTTTTTCTCCCTCACTCTCCCCATTCCACCCCCTCTCTCTCTCTCTCTCAATCCTAGTCTCGGGCAGTGCTTTCTGACACAGAGCTTCAATGTTGTCAAGTTTATTATCGTCTGATTGTTCAAGTACAACCCGACGAAACAGTGTCTCCGGTCCTCGGTGCAAAACACTCAGACACACAACCAGACAAACTACACACATCCAGGACAAGTAATTCATCAACACAAATAAATAAATAATCATTGTTTTGTAAATATGAAATTTCGTACGGTTGGCGTGAGCATTTCCTTTGTAGGTCCCAGCTATTCTTGTTTCCAGACTCATCCCCAGGTCCCCACCTCTGCTCCCACTGACTGGATCTCTCTCTGTCCTCCCAGATATCGCCATTCAGTACCCAAAGTTTTACGGACACTCCTATCTCACCTTTGAGCCCCTGAAGAATTCCTACCAACGACTGAAGATCAGCATGGAATTTAAGGTGAGTGTCCCAGGGCAGCGTTGAAGGATGCATGACCACTCGATTGAGCTTTCAGGGTGAACGGTTTCCCCTGTGAAAGGGGCTGTGTTGGCATCTCCTCGAGGTTCTGGCATCAGGGCCGGAGTTTCTGCTCGGGAACACGGATTTAATGTTCTCCACGTTCCACTGAGGGGTGTTTTCATAGGTCTCAGGTAGACCCTGAAACATGGAGTCATTACAGCGAGGTGGAAATAGGCCATTTGACGACCATGTCGTCTACCTGAACTGAAAACATAGCCGTGCTTCCAGAGTTGCTGTAATAGACCCAGGAGAATGGAAAGTGGAGCAGTGCTACTCTGAACGATTCAACCACCAGGTCCTGTTGTCGACGTCTCCGTACATGTGTTAAACGGCCCGTTAAAGGGGCTGACGGTATTTTTATTTAAAATCCTGCATCCATGGGGTCTGGGCCTAAGATGGTGGTGCCTGCACTGGGCTTTGAACAGCCGCCGGCGATCGACCGGGCAGCTGGACCCCGCGGGAGTGCTGCATCTCCGCTCCCTCGCTCCCTGGGGGTCTGCACCAACTACAGCAGGGTTCAGTCCCTCCACCATCTTTCTATGATGACAAGAAGGGAATCTTGACATTTAAAACTTACCCAATTTCTCTGCGTTCAGCTCATAACCATCTGAACCGTAACTGTCCAAATGACTTTTAAACAGTTTAATTTTCTCCATCTCGACCAATTCCTCTGTGGAAAAGTTGTCGTTGAAGTCCTCCTCTCCCCCTCTAGTTTTAGAACCCCCCACCCTGGAAGCTTTCACCTTATTCATGATTTTATGAGGTCATCTGTCAGCTTCAAGTTCAAGTTTATTGTCAAGGGTGGCCCGGTTGATGTAGCTGTTGGCGGTCAGGACCGGGGTTCGAATCCCGTGCTGTCTGTCAGGAGCTTGTACGTTCTGTGTAGGCTTTCCTCAAGGGGACTCCGGTTTCCACCCACCATTCGAAATGTACCAATGGTTGTGGGTCAATTGGATGCGATTGGGCGGCACGGCCTCGTGGGCCAAAAGGGCCTGTTACCGTGCTGCATATCTGAATTCCCTCACCACGCCGAGGCGAGGGGGAATGGGATTTCACCCTCTAACCCAGAACCTGATTCGTGGGTAGATCGGTCAGTGGTCCTGAAGGTCAGGAGCTGGGACCTTTGACCTGCTGAAGATCTCCGTCCCGTGGCAGTTTGTTGTTGTCGGGTGAGGGAGGTTCGGTGTTGGAACGACGCCGGGGAGTGGGGGCGGTGGGGGGGAAGGAAACGTTCTGGAACAGTGAGCAGAGGCCGCGAACTGCAGAAGGGGGCCAACGTCACATAGCACGGACATTTACGCAACCCTCCTGCATTTACGCAGCCATCCTGCATTTACACACCCCCCTGGCCCTAACAAAGGTCTCAGTGTTTCCACAGCCCTCCCGTGTTCAAATGGGCTTCCTGTGTTTACACCCCTTCCTTTGTTTATACCCCTTCCTGCATTTACAAGGCCCTTCCACATTTGCACAGCCCTCCTGAGGGGGAGGCAAGGTCTGTCATGACCCTAGGCAGGAGGGATATCTGTTGGGGGAGGACAGATTAATGGGGAACAGCAGGTTGTGGAATGAAAGTCCCTCCCTTGAGCTGCTGGGTGCTGCTGCCTGTGGCGTTGTCCGTACCGACTGGCTATGCCTTTGTGTCCGGTAGGCGGAGGGAGGTGAAGACGGGCTCCTGCTGTACTGTGGAGAGAGCGAAACGGGTGAAGGAGACTTCCTGTCGCTGGCCATCGTCCGTGGACACCTGCACTTCAGGTCAGCATCCTGGCGCCCCGCGGATCCGCAAAACCATTCCCGTACTTATGCAGAGCTCCCGTATTTACGTAGAACTCCTGTGTTTACGCAGAACTCCTGCATTTATATAGTGCTCATGCACTTACTGCATTCACGTGGAGCTCCCATGTTTACTCCACTGATTTTATATAGGGCTGCGCAGTTACGCAGCCCTCCCACGTGCTCCTGCCCACATATGCGCATCGCCTGTGTTTGCAGGACACCCCTGCATTTATGCGCTGGGCCTGTGTCGATGCAGCCCTCTGGTATATGCGCAGGACTCCTGTGTGGGTTTTGCCCTCGGCATTGACAAGGCCCTCAGCAATTACGCAGGCCCTCCTGAGTGTGCCCAGCCCGCCACAATCCCGCAGCCCTCTGCCTTTATCCAGCATCTTACAAAGCCTTGCCACATCTATGCAGTTTGTCCACATTCTGCGTGGCCCCATGGAATCTATGATAATGAGTTTATTGTCATACATGGTGAACAGTGCACAGAGGCACCGCCATTCCTATTTCCTGCAGCCACACAGGAGCCTTTTGTTAAAGACATCAATGACAACAGGAATGTGATAAATTACCCCAGTGCATTAAGAGATATTAAACCGAAAAGGTCGATCATTCATACATAGTCACATTTATAATTAGTGCAGACAGCTCCTTTGTGGTCCGAGAGCAGTTCTGGTGACGTGTATTTGCTGCTGGAAATAAATTGCTCATGAACCTCGAGGTGAAAGTGCTGCAGGGACTCAGTCGGGCTCGATGTTTTGGCCCTGAGCCCTTCCTCCAGGGAGAAGCAAAAAGCAGGCAAGGGGGAGGTACTCAGTAAACACAGGTCCTGCTGGGAAAACAGCAGGTCACACAGCCAGAGGTACAGGCCCAACAAGACTAGAGGTGTTAATTGGATATGGAGAGGAGGCCAGGAGAGGTGGGAATTGATTGGAGGAGGGGGGTTTCTGTGGAGCCGGGGTGAGGGGAGGGGGCGGGGAAAGGGATACGGTTTTTCGAACACAGGCGTGTCATGGCACAATCGAGGAATTTTGCCACTGCATGGGCAGTCTACAAAGGAAAGTGCGGGAATTTGGAGTCCATTCCTGCCCTGCAATTTATCCTGCAGGACCCCATATTACCATAAAACAATTACAGTACAGAAACAGCCCATCTTGGCCCCTCTAGTCCACACCGATTTATGTGAACTCCACTAGTTCTACCTACCTGCACCCTGCCCATAACCCTCCAATCCCCTCACATCCATACAGTCATCCAACATTCTCTTAAATGACAAAATTGACCCTGCCGCAACCACCTCTTCCGAAAGGTCATTCCACTCAGCCACCACTCTCTGAGTGAAGAAGTTTCCCCTCATGTTACTTCTAAACTTTTTCCCCCTAACCCTTAACTCATGACCCCTCGTTCCAATCTCTCCTACCCTCAAGGGGAAGAGCCTATTCACATCTACTCTATCCATCCCCTCATAATTTTAAATACCTCTATCAAATCCCCCCTCAACCTTCTACGCTCCAATATTCTAGATACTGCAATCCAAGCAACATTTTAGTAAATCTTCTCTGCACCCTCTCTACCTTATTGATATCCTTCCAATAATTTGGTGACCAGAACTGCACACAATATTCCAAACTTGGCCTCACCAAGGCCTTGAACAGTCTCAACATCTCCTCCCAGCTCCTACATTCTATGCTTTGATTTATGAAGGCCAGCACACCAAAAGCCTTCTTGAGCACAAAGGTTCCCAGTGTGAACAACCACATGGGCAGTAATTAAGTTAATTTTTTTTCCGTGATTTTTCCTTGACATTACATTCTGAAAAAAGCATAAGAGAGAGAGAACCAGAGTGAAGGAGACATAGGGGAAGATGAGGCCCTGGGGAGGGAGGGAATAGGAAATGAGAGAAGTGGATGTTAATGCCATCCGGTTGGAGGGTGCCCCATTCGGAAGATGTTCTCCAATTTGCAGGTGTTGTCAGTCTGGCAGTGTGTGAAACAATGAACTGGGATGGGAATTGAAATTGGCGGGGGTGGGGGGGGGGTGCACAGGGAGATCCATGACATTGTGGCAGACAGAGCAGAGGTTTTCATTGAAGTGATCTCCCAGTCCGTGCCCAGCATCTCCTACATGGAGCAAGATCCCGCAGCCGGGAGAGGGTGGCCTACAGCAGCGATGGGGGTCAGGGTGAAGAGCTTGCTGTGCGTCTCTCTTCGTGTACCCTCCCCCTTCCCATGGTCGGCAGTGGGGGGAGTGAAGCCGTGCTTGGCCTGGGTAGTGATGTGCATATCTGCATTGCGCCTGTAGGTTTGACTGCGGCACGGGAGCTGCATTGCTGGTGAGTGAGAGGGCAGTCCGGAACGGGACCTGGCACACCGTCACCATCTCCCGGGAGGAATCCAGCGGACAGCTCCATCTAGACAACCATCCCCCCATCTCCGGCAGGTCCAAGGTGAGGGGCGGGGTGGGGGAGGGGGCGGGGGGAAGGCAGGGAAGGGGAGGAACAAGGGATGGTTTCTGAGGCATGGTGGGGAAGGGGTATCTTTGAGAGCGAGGGGAAGGGTTTCTGGGGAGGGGTGTCTGGGGGACAGAGTGCTGGAGACGGTGGAGGGGAAGGGTCTCTGGTGAGGTAGGGAAGAGGATGGGTCTCAGGTGAGAGGAGAGGTCTGAGGGCGGTGATGGGGTATCTGGAAGTGGGGAAGAGGTCACTGGAGGAGGAGGGAGGACTCCTGCCTGGCCACAGCCAAGCAGATTGAGATGTGGGGACGGACTGTGCCAAGAGAGGGTCCAGACATGGGGGAGAGGTGGCAGCGGGGGGGCGTGGTTGGAGATCAAGGTGGGTTTTGGTTTGTGGGCTGACCGGGATAATGCAGTTCCTCTGCAGGGCCATTATTCCAAGATCACCTTCCGGTCTCCCATGTACCTCGGCGGTGCACCTGCAGCCTATTGGTTGGCCAGGGTGGCAGGAGCCAATCAGGGCTTCCGAGGATGCGTGCAGTCCCTGGAGGTGAACGGCCATGGAATCAACCTGAAGCCCTGGCCACTAGGCCAGGCCCTGAGTGGCGCCGATGTAGGTAGGACCTCCGACACCCCCCCCCTCTCCCCCCACCTCCCGACTCTTGCCCAGACTTCCTCCCCACAGACAGCGTGCTGGGGGGGGCAGTTCCATGACTAGCACCTTACCCATCCTGGACAATAAGAAGGACAAAACCATGGCTTATCCCCATCCGAGGATTGGTATTGATAGAGGGCTGGCATTAACCTGGTGGCCCAAATGGCTTGCATTGGCGCTGTTGGCATCCATAAGTCATAGGAGTAGAATGAATCCATTCAGCCCATCAAGCCTGCCCCACCATTCCATCATGGCTGATTTACGATCCTTTCTCCCCATAACCTTTTATCTCTGTCCCAATCAAGAACCTATCAACCTCCCCAATGACTTGGTCTCCACCCCCGTCCGTGGCAATGAATTCCACAGATTTACCACTCTCTGGGTTAACCTCCTCATTTCTGTTCTGAAGAGACAGTGCCCTGTGGTCTTAGACTCTCCCAACTATAGGGACCCATCCTCTCCGCATTCACCTCTTTCCAGGCCTTTCAGTAGTCAATAGGTTTCAATGAGATGTCCCCTCATTCTTGTAAACTCCAGTGCAGAGCCGTCAAACGCTCCTCATATGATAACCTCGAGGGATCATTCTCGACAAACTTCTCTGGACCCCCTGCAATGGCCACATGTCCTTCCTTACATAAGGAGCCCAAAACTCTCTGCAGGAAATCCCCCCAAAACTTCCCCTTTCACCCTTAACCCGTGTCTCTGGTTTGTATCTCACCCACCCTCAGTGGAAAAAGCCGGCCTACATTTACTCTGTCTGTCCCCCTCATAATTTTAAATATCAAATCTCCCCTCATTCTTTTACCCTCCAGGGAATAAAGTCCTAACCTGTTTAACCTTTCCCTGTAACTCAGATCCTGAAATCCAGGCAACATCCTTCTCTGCACTCTTTCTATCTTATTGAGATCTTTCCTGTAGTTTGGTGACCAAAACTGCATATAAAAGATGGCAGGGAACCGTGGCTGAGAAAAAGTGCCAAAAACTCTCTTTGCGAGACTTCAAGATTCCTTTATTGTCATGTAATAGTTCAGGACATGTAATATTATACAAAATTCCCTTCTGCCTGCCTTAATGCAAAAAGTCACTATTCATGTCACCCGGCACCCCTCAGAGTCCGAGAAGGAGAGTCCCTTCAGAGTCGCTGATTGTCCGTGGATTCGCCTCCAGCCCTCCCGCAGCCTTCTGTCGCCACACAGACTCCTGTTCGATCCAAACCTCTGACACGATCAGGAAGCCTTCAGCATCTGAGGCCCTTCTTGGCCCTTCTTGGCTTCAGCACCCCTCCCGAATCCTTCCCACTTCCCATCCCAGCCCGTGCTCTGACTTGTGGCCATTGTCCAATCTTGCTGGCCTCAGGATCAGAGCAGGGGGTCCTGATAGTCGCTGGGTCTGTTCTGAGCCGACAGGCGCTGGACGGAGTTGGGGTGGGAGAGGGGAGTATATTCCCCTGAAGGATTTCTGGGGTTGAGCCTCGCCCACGAGCTGAGGCAGTGTCTGAGGGACAGCAGAGAGTAGATGGGCTGAAGGGCCTGTATCTGCGCTGCATCAAGGAGCTCCGAGCCTTCAGTATCTCGGCTTGCTAGTGCCCTTCGGTGCCCACGGGTGTGTGTGGAGCCTTAGAGGCAAGCTTCACCGCGGGGAGCCCACCCTCACTGACACTGACCCTCTCCCTTCACGGTCTCCCAGGAGAGTGCAGCGCTGGACTGTGTCATGGGATCACCTGTGCCAATGGGGGTTCCTGTGTCGCCAATGCAGCTGATGCCTACCTATGTCTGTGCCCTCTGGGGTTCCGCGGGATGCACTGTGAGGAGGGTACGTGCTTCTGAACGCCTCTCCTTACTCCTCACCCCATCCCAAAACCCTCTCCCCATCCCCCAGACACCACTCCACATCCCGCACCCCCTCCTCCACTCCCCCACTCTCCTCCCAATCCCACCCCCTCCCTTCCTCAAACAACTTCCCCAACACCCACTCACCTTACTTCCCACTCTGCATTCCCCACCCCCTCCTTTCCCCAATCCCACTCCCCCTCTCTCCATCTCCACCCACTTCCCCACCTCCCCCCCTTACCTTGTGTGGGAGTGGGGGATAGGAGGGGTGTGGGGGTCAGGGAGAGGAGGGGTGCATGGGTCGAGAAGAATAGGGGTGTGGGGATGGGGAGAGGAGGGGTGTGGGGGTCGGGGAGAGGAGGGGTGCAGGGATGGGGAGGGGTGTGGGGGTGGGGGTGAGGGAGAGGAGAGGTGTGGCGGTGGGGGAGAGGAGGGGTGTGGGGGTTGAGGAGAGAAGGGGTGTGGGGATGGGGGAAAGGAAGGATGCGGAGGTCAGGGAGGGGAGTGATGCGGGGATTGGTGAGAGAAGGGGGGTTGGGGAGAGGAGGGTGTGAGGAAGAGGAAGGGGGTGGGGGAGAGGAGGAGTGTGGGGGTGGGGGAGAGGAGGGGTGCAGAGGGGGAGGGGTGTGGGGGTGGGGGTGGGGGTGGGGAGATGATGGATGTGGGAGTTGGGGAGAGAAGGGGTGTGGGTGTCGGGGAGAGGAGGGGTGCAGGGATGGGGAGAGGAGAGTTGTGGGGAATTTGTGAGAGAAGGGGTGGGGCAAGGAGTAGAGGAGGGGTGTGGGGGTGGGTGAGAGGAAGGGTATGGGGGTGGGGGGAGAAGGGGTGTGAGAATGGGGGGAAATAGGGTGTGTGGAGGAGAGGAGGGGATCGGACGCAGACTGGGAGATCATTTTGTTTTGCACCTTCGGCTCTGTTCTCTGCAATCGCGGGGATTGCCCAGTGGCCACCATTTCAATTACCCATCCCATCCTCTTGCTGTCCACGTCCATGGTCTCATGCACTGCCAGCCTGAGACCACCCATAAATTGGAGGAACTGCACCTCATCATCCAACAGGATGGCATTAACATTGACTTCTCAGGCTTTCGTTAACCCCTCTCTCACCCGTTGTCTCTCCATTCCCTGTCTCCTTTTTCCACAGACATGATAAATTCGATCTCGTACCTGATCACATCCAGTTTACGCCTGTTGTGGGTCCTCCCCCATTGTTTGGATTCTGTGACTTGCTGAGATCTCCTGCCTCCAGCTTATTCTAGCTTCTTTCTTGAAGAAGTCCTCAAGCCTGAAACATTGGCGATATATCTTTGTCTCCTTTCGATGCTGAAAAGTCTGGCCACTTGCATTTCCAGCATCTCGGTGTGTTTACTACAATTACAATGTCTGCAGCCCTTCGTGTTTCACTCCTCAAAACCTCCATTCTTCTTTCTTTGGCTTGGCTTCGCGGACGAAGATTTATGGAGGGGGTAAAAAGTCCACGTCAGCTGCAGGCTCGTTTGTGGCTGACAAGTCCGATGCGGGACAGGCAGACACGATTGCAGCGGTTGCAGGGGAAAATTGGTGGGTTGGGGTTGGGTGTTGGGTTTTTCCTCCTTTGCCTTTTGTCAGTGAGGTAGGCTCTGCGGTCTTCTTCAAAGGAGGTTGCTTCCCGCCAAACTGTGAGGCGCCAAGATGCACGGTTTGAGGCGATATCAGCCCACTGGCGGTGGTCAATGTGGCAGGCACCAAGAGATTTCTTTAGGCAGTCCTTGTACCTTTTCTTTGGTGCACCTCTGTCACGGTGGCCAGTGGAGAGCTCGCCATATAACATATAACATATAAAACCTCCATTAATTGGGTGTAATTGGACGGCACGGGCTCGTTGTCCAGATGGGCCCATTTCCATGCTGTATTGCCTACTTTAAAATGTAGGGTTTGTTATCCCTGGAGCAGAACATTTAGAGGAGGACAAAATCCTGCCAGGATGAGAGACAAGTGGAGACAGAAACATTCTCTGCTACAGAGGTCTCTGAAACCAGAGGGTAGGGTTAAAATGGTGGGGGGGTGGGTGGGGGGCATAGTTAATGGGGAGCAGAGGAAGAACTTTCTTTAGCCACAGAGTGGTTGGAATGTGGAACGGATGTCCAGGGGAGACCAGGACAACATTAGGCAGGCCCTGGTGGAAAAGGCTATGGTGTAAATTTTGGCAGTGGGATTGGAAAAGGTGGTCAAGGTAGAGGCGATGGGCTGAAGGGTCACCTCATCCGCTGGTAAGCAGCCCTTCTCTCTCTCTCTTTCCTGGTGCAGCTTTCAAGCTGGTGGTCCCGCACTTCAATGGGTCGCGGCTCTCATATGGGAGCGCGTCCTGGCCCCTGGAACCTCGGCACTACCTCTCCTTCATGGAGTTCCAGCTGGCCGTGCGTCCAGAGGCCAAAAGGGGGCTGCTCCTCTACAGTCATGACAGCAACAGCAAGGACTTCATTGCCCTCACCCTGGATCACGGCTACCTGGAGTTCCGCTTTGACTGTGGCTCTGGAACCGCCATAATCAGGTCAGATGTCATGCCCTCCCCAACCATCGCCGGATCAGTGGTCACACCTTCCACCGTCCCAACCCTCACCAAGTCAGAGGGCACGCCCTCCCCACTGACAAAACTCTTGCTAGGCAAGGGGTCATGATTGACCCTACGCCCCAACCCTCACTGGGTCAGAGATCATGCCATCGCAACCCTCACAGGTCAGAGGTCATGCCTTCCCCTGCCCTCTCCAGATCAGAGGTTATGTCTGCCCCACCATCCCAACCCTCCCAGGCCAGAGGTCACTGCCTTCCCTCTCCCTTCCATATCTCTGACTGACCCTCTATTTCCCAGTGACTCCCCTCCACCCCCCATGTCTCCAAGTGAACTCACCCATCCCTCACACTCTCCCATGTCTCCCACTGACTCCCGCCACCCTCCTTCCCATCTCCCAGTGACCCCCATTCTCTCCCCTCCACCTCCCCCTCCCTCCCGTGTCTCCCATTATCCCCCTCACGCTCCGTCCCTTGACCTCCTAATCCCCCTTCCCCTCGCCGCACTGCGTCCCCACCCCCCCCCGAGTGGCTGAAAGTGCTGCCCCTGCAGGAGTGCGGAGCCCTTGTCCCTGAACCAGTGGCACGACGTGAAGATGTCCCGGACAGCCAGGAGCGGGATCCTGCAGGTGGATGATCAGCATCCCGTGGAGGGGATGGCGGAGGTGAGTCCCAATCCCTACTCCATCTGTTCGGCTGGGGTGGGACAGGGGTGTGTCACCCACCAACTGCAGTCCCACTCAAATCTGGAAGCGCAGAAGCTCTGTGGGTGGGGATACTGAGATAAAGGCCTCTACAGGAGCTCTACCGAGAGCATCACACTCTGGGTACAGTTGATGCAGAGAAATGGATCAGAGGTCAATCGACAGGACCATAAAAGTGGCAGAGACGATCACTGGAGTCTCTCTCCTCCCCACCCCCCACCACCTCCCCATCGACGTGATCTACCAGGATCGTTGTCTGAAGAGGGCACGCAAAATCATTGAGGACCCCTTCCACCCTACACTCAGCATCTTTCAGCTGCTCCCATCGGGGAAGAGATCCAGGAGGATCAGAGCGAGCACCACCCGGCTGAGGAGCAGCTTCTTCCCACAGGCAGTGAGAACGCTGAACGACTAAACAAACTGCTCACACCAGCCCTCCGAGACTCTCGCTTGTCCATAACCATATTTATTATGTATTTGTAAAGATGAAATACCTGTCCTGCGTGTGCATAGTTTGTCCGTATGTGTGTGATGTCTGGTTGTGAGTCTGCGTGTTGTGCACCGAGGACCGGAGACACTGTTTCGTTGGGTTGTAGATGTACAATCAGATGTCTATAAACTTGACTTAATCCACATCCACTTACAAGATAAAGCAGGGACTGCATTGCTATGACCACCTTCCATGACATGTTCATGTGCTCTGAAGCACCTCAATTCTCTTCAAGAGAATTAGCACATACAGACAAGATTAGTACGTGTAGAAACTCAGCAGGTCAAACAATATCCTTTATATAGGAAAGATAAAGATACAAAACTGAAGTTTCTGGCTTCTTTAAATAGCAGACACTCAGACAGTTGTTATAACAGTTGTTAAATGGCTCGATGGGCCATTTTTGGCCGACTCCTGTTCCTACTTCCTATGTTCCTATAACAATTCATCAGTCATTTAGCCGTCTCACTGCCCATGGGCAATGAACCTGGTCAGGTGAGAGACCTCTCGGTAGGGAAGCATATCGATGGTAGTTGTCTCAACTCGCTCACCTTTGGCATGGCGATGGACAAGGATAGGAACAGACAAAATGGGAACGTGTTTCATTGGGGAAGGACGCGCTCCGATGAGATTGGGCAGGAACTTGAGAGAGTAAATTGGGAGCAGATGTTCCCAATATTCAAGTTCAAGCTTATTTTTCAACTGATTATACAAGTAACAACCCAACAAAATGGCAAAACATGCAACACACAACCAGACATAACTCACACTTAGACAAACAATATGTACACAGGTCAAATATGCATATCTAAAATAAGTATAGTGCCTTGGAGGGTCAGCGTGAGCAGTTCCTTTGGTCGTTCAGCGTTCTCACTGCCTGTGGGAAGAAGCTGCTCCTCAGCCGGGTGGTGCTCGCTATGATCCTCCTGGATCTCTTCCCCGACGGGAGCAGCTGAAAGATGCCGTGTGCAGGGTGGAAGGGGGTCCTCAATGATTTTGCATGCCCTCTTCAGACAACGATCCCAGTAGATCACGTCGATGAGGAAGAGGGAGACCCCAGTGATTGTCTCTGCCAGTCTTACAGACCTGTGGATTGACCTGCGATCCAATTCTCTGCAGTAACTGCAGCACACTGTGGCACAGCCGGCCAGGGTGCTCTCGATAGAGCTCATGTAGAGTAAGTATCTATATACATTGCAAATTTTCTTTCACATTTGGAACGTCATATCGTGTAGGCAGCATGGTTGGCGTAGCGGTCAGGACCGGGCTTCGAATCCTGTACTGTTTGCTGTTCTCCCTGGGTCTTCCCTGGGGGCTCCAGTTAACCTCCCACCATTCGAAACGTACCGGAGGTGTAGGTCAACTCAGTGCAAATTGGGTGGAATGGAATCTTGGGCCAAAATGGCTGTAAGTCTAAATTTAAAATTTAACTTTAAATATTCACAAAAGAAAATATTGCAATGGTTTTTAATATTTACAGTGTTAAATACATTTGAACTTTGTTATTGTATGTAAACCATTTGTAGCACCAAAGTCACTAATGTGGCTCTGCCCACAGGGCTATACCCTCATCTGTTGTTTGAGGGACTTCTCCTCGGTCTCAATGTCCGATGACAGAAGAACTCTAGATTGTGGGCTTTCTCCCCACAGTGCCCTCGAGTTGGCTGCCCCAAGCCTCCGTGCATCCCTCAACACACACTCCTGTCAGCTGGAATGTGCCGATCAGCCGCGTTTCCCTCACTCACATCTCCCGCGTGCTGAAAGACCAACAGGTTTTGGGTAGACCAAAATGTGTCTTTAACCGAGCTGTTGGTCTTCCAGCAGTTCTGACGCCATCCCCGGGAACAGCCCGTAGATCAGAGAGTCCTCTATCAGAGCTGCCACCAGGGATGGGCCCTTGCATCCTTCTCCACACTCTTAGTGAATCTGCCGTCAGCAAAGAGAACCACTCGTCTTGGGGACAATGTACTTCTTGGTGATGTTTCAGTTGCACATGAAGAATCTAACCAGGAGGGCTCCTCTCACCACCAGCCTGGCCAAGACCTAGTGCTTGTTAGTGAGCCCTAGCGATGAGGTGTTCCTCCAGATGTCTTGGACAGCCTACTCCAGGAACCAACCCCCCACCCCCCATGTCCATCATGACCTTGTCTCTCAGTGTCTGCAGGATGACCCAAGCTGACCACATGGCTATCAGAATCGGAGGTGGCCCTGATTCGGGTTAGTTCCTTGTAAAAGGTGGAGCAAGAGAAAGGCATTGTTGGCTTTTATTGGAAGGGCAATGGAGGGTGGAAGCAGCAACGATCTTCTCCAACTACTGGGAGCCAGCCTTAGTGCAGCTTTGCCCTCTGATTGGAGGAAGGACAAAAGTTGTAACGGAGGATGTGTGGGGATCTTTCACCGGCTAATTCCTGGAATTGAGGGTTGTGACCCAGTCCTTCATTGTGCGATGCTGATCAAGTTGCCCCATTTGGGCCTTTGTTCAGCCCAGATCCCTTCAGCAGTTCTCAAACATTTTCTTTCCATCCACATACTCCCTTACTATTCACAGAGCACCAATGGCACAGGGAATACTTAAGGTGGGATGTGAATAACATAACATAACAATTACAGCACGGAAACAGGCCATTAGGCCCTTTTAATCCACACCGAACCAAACACCCCTCTCTAGTCCCACCTCCCTGCACAATGCCCATAACCCTCCATCTTCTTCTCATCCATATACCTGTCCAACCTTTTCTTAAATAATACAATTGACTCCGCCGCCACTATTTCTCCTGGAAGCTCATTCCACACGGCTACCACTCTCTGAGTCAAGAAGTTCCCCCTCATGTTACCTCTAAACCTCTGCCCCTTAATTCTTAATTCATGACCTCTTGTTTTAATCTTTCCTCCTCTTAACGGAAATAGGCTATCCACATCCACTCTGTCTATCCCTTTCATAATCTTAAATACTTCTATCAAATCCCCTCTCAACCTTCTACACTCCAAAGAATAAAGACCTAATCTGTCCAATCTCTCCCTATACTCTAGATGCTTAAACCCAGGTAACATTCTGGTAAACCTTCTCTGCACTCTCTCCACTCTGTTTATATCCTTCCTATAATTAGGCGACCAGAACTGCACACAGAACTCCAAATTAGGCCGCACCAACGTCTTATACAATCTCAACATCACCTCCCAACTCCTATATTCCATGCAACGATTGATAAAGGCCAGCATACTAAAAGCCTTCTTCACCACCCTATTCACGTGAGGTTCTACCTTCAGGGAACGATGTACCGTTACTCCTAAATCTTTCTGCTCTTCTGTATTCCTCAATGCTCTCCCATTTACCATGTATGTCCTGTTCTGATTCTTCTTACCAAAATGAAGCACCTCACACTTATCAGCATTAAATTCCATCTGCCATTTTTCAGCCCACTTTTCTAAGCAGCCCAAATCCCTCTGCAATCCTTGAAAACCTTCTTCATTATCCATTATTCTACCTATCTTAGTATCGTCTGCATATTTACTAATCCAGTTCACCACCCCATCATCTAGATCATTAATGTATATAACGAACAACAGTGGGCCCAATACAGATCCTTGAGGCACACCACTGGTCACCGGCCTCCAACCTGACAGATAATTATCCACTACCACTCTCTGGCCTCTTCCTTTCAGCCAATGTTCAATCCATTTGAAACCCATCATTTAAGTTTGAAACCCATCGTTTGAAACCCATCGTTTTAATCATCCCCCATTGACTCGTTATGTGCCCAGTTTCAGGACTCCAAAGGAAATGGTCCAATGACAAAATATTTCAGTAATAATTGGGTCTCGAGTAGTGATGCTCAACCTTCCCAATTGAGGAGTGCGGTATACAGATACATAATTCACTGAAGTGGGTTGTAAAGAGAGCTTTTGGCATCTTGGCCTTCACAAATCAAAGTATTGAGTCCAGGAGTTGGGATGTTATGATAAAGTTGTATAAGACATTGGTGAGGCCAAATTTATTGTGTGCATTTTTGGCCACGTAACTACAGGAAAGATATCAATAGGATAGAAAGAGGGCAGAGAAGATTTATTGGGATATTGCCCAGACTTCAGGAACTGAGTTACAAGGGAAGGGTAAACAGGTTAGGACTTTATTCCCTGGAGCGTAGAAGAATGAGGAGAGATTTGATAGAGGTATTTAAAATGATGAAGGGAATAGACAGAGTAAATTAAGGTAGGCTTTTTTCCACTGAGGGTGGGTGAGATACAAACCAGAGGACATGGGTTAAGGGTGAAAGGGGAAAATTTTAGGGGGAACTACTTCACACAGAGTGGCGGGGGTGTGGAACGAGCTGCCAGTTGAGGTGGTGAATGCAGGCTCAATTTTAACATTTAAGAGGCATTTGGACAGTTACATGGATGGGAGGGGTATGGAGGGCGACAGACTGGGTGCAGGTCAGTGGGACAAAGCAGACTAATAGTGCAGCAGAGACTAGAAGGGCTCCTGTAGAAGGATGATGTGACGGTGGCCGGTAGCCTGGACCGCTTCTGTCTTCTCAGGAAGTGCAGTCACTGTTGCGCCTTCCTGACAAATGGGGAGATGTTGAGTGGCCACGATAGGTCACGAGTTACGTGTGGGACAGGATTTTGACTCTGGCCCTGGGTCTCCTTGGAGATGGGTCCTGGGGCATTCAGTGGTGACTTCTGCTCACAGCACCCACAGTGACAGGACCTTCTCTCCTTCCCTTCCAACAGGGAGCCTTCACCCAGATCCGGTGCGACACGGACATCTTCCTCGGAGGGGTCGCCGCTGCTGATGGGGTGAGGAGGAACTCAAGCATCCTGGAACCATTCACCGGGAGCATTCAGAATGTAAGTCCAGCCGGACATTGAGGCTCAAAGTGAGTGGGGGGATGGTGTGTGTGCGTGTGTGCGTGCGTGCGTGTGTGTGTGTCTGTGTGCGCATGTGTCTCTGTGGTGTGTGCGTGCGTGCGTGCGTGCGTATGTGATTGTGTGCTTGCATGTGTCTATTTGTGTATGCATACATTTGTCTGTGTATGTGTTTGTGTGTGCATGTGTCTCTGTGGTGTGAGTGTGTATGTGTGTGTATGTGTTTGTGTGCGCATGTGTCTCTGTGATGTGTGTGTGTGTGTGTGTGTGTGTGTGAGGTGTGTGAGTGTGTGTGTGTGTGTGTGTGTGTGTGTGTGTGTGTGTGTGTGTGTGTGTGCTTTCTCCCAGTGTGTCTATGGCCCAGTGTAGGTCTCCTACCTCTCACCGCCTCACCCCTGTCCTAATCCATTCTCCATCCCTTGCTGACCCCACACACCCCTCCCCCCTCTCCAGATGGTCCTGAATGATAGGAGCATCCGCCTGGACCAAGACCTCCGGGTGGGAGTGAACGTGGAGAATGCAGCCCACCCCTGTGTCTCCAGCCCCTGCGTTAATGGAGGATCCTGCAGACCGCGCCATGACACCTTCGAGTGTGACTGCCCTCTAGGCTTTGAAGGCCAGCTGTGTCACAAAGGTAACGGGATCCTCGTCTCCCACTCTGCGCCCCAATGCCAGAACCCCACTGACCTCTGACCTCTGATCAAGATCATCAGGGTTGACTCGGGGACCTTGTTTCCATGACCCAGGATATTTAATGCAACAAATGGAAGACGGCCTTTGTTCGCTTTGTGGCTGCCATGATAAAAACACAGAACACGACAGGCCCTAGTCTGTGCTGCACTATTAGTCTGCTTTGTCCCACTGACCTGCACCCAGTCCATAGCCCTCTATAACCTTCCCATCCATGGACCTGTCCAAATTCCTCTTAAATGTTAAAATTGAGCCCGCATTCACCACCTCAGCTGTCAGCTCATTCCACACCCCCACCACTCTCTGTGTGAAGAAGTTCCCCCTCATGTTCCCACTAAACGTTTCCCCTTTCACCCTCTTGTTTATATAGCACCCACCCTCAGTGGTAAAAGCCGACCTATATTTACTCTGTCTATCCCCCTCATAATTTTAAATTCCTCTATCAAATCTCCCCTCATTCTTCTACGTTCCAGGGAATAAAGTCCTAACCTGTTTAAGTCTGGGCAACATCCTAGAAAAATCTTCTCGGCCCTTTTTCCATCTTATTGAGATTATTCCTGTGGTGTAGTGACCAAAACTGCACACAGTCCTCCAAATCTGGCCATTTGTAGGAACTTCCTCTGTTTGAATTGGGTACTCCCTGCTCAGGGAGTACCTTGGGAATCGAACACTCCTCTCTTTCCCAGAGCTCTGAGGCTGGCAGGTTGGCGTAGTTGTTGGCTCAACACCGTTACAGCGCCAGCAATTGGGACCAGGGCTCGAATCCCTCACTGTCTGTAAGGAGTTTGTACGTTTCTCCCGGGGGCTCCGGTTCCCTCCCACCGTTCAAAAATGTACCAGGGATTGTAGTTCAATTGGGTGTAATTGGGCAGCATGGACTCATGGGGCAAAATAACCTTTTACCATGTGGTACCCCACTCATCTCTTCCCCTCTACTCCCCTCTCCACTACTCCCCTCTCAACTCCTCCCCTCTCAACTTCTACCCCTCCACTCCTCCCCTCAACTCCCCCCTCTCAACTCCCCCCTCTCAACTCCCCCCTCTCAACTCCTCCCCTCTTAACTCCTCCCCTCCACCTCCCCTCTCCACACCTAGCCCCTCCACTCCTCCCTTCCTCTTTTCCCCTCCTCTCCTCCCCTCCACTCCTCCCTTCCTCTTTTCCCCTCCTCTCCTCCCCTCTCCTCCCTTCCACTCCTCCTCCACCCTCCCCTCTCCACTCCCCCACCTTCCACCCACCACACCTCCCCACCCTTCCCTCAACATCTTCCCACCCTCCCCCCACTCCTCACCTTCCTCCTCTCCCCATCTTCCATTCCCCCCACCCACCCTTCCTCCTCTGACCTTCCTCATCCCCCATCCACCCATCCTCTTCCTCCCTCCACCCTCACACCTCCCCCATCCACTACTCAGCCCCACTCCCTCCTCCTGCCCCCACCTTCCATTCCCACCCCTACCACCCACAGTAAGTGGTGTTCCTGGGGCCTCTGGGCAATTAACTCCTGTCTCCTTCTCTCCCCTGCATCGTGTGGGTGGCAGAATGCAGGAATTACTGTCTGAACAGTAAGTAGTCTCCGACACCTCCTTCATAGAAACATGGAGGGGTTCATGGCAAACCCCACATCTGGGAGTCCCATTAGCACCAGTAAAACATGAAACCTTGCAGGCACTGCAGTCTCCTTCATGTAGCAAAGACAACAATACGGAACTGACGACTCAGACTTGAGTCTTTCATAAAGGTGTGAACAAAATGTTGGCAGGTGCCTGAACCAAATTGGGGAGGGGGGTGAGGTAGGAGGAGGAGCACATTCCCACAGGAAGGAGTAAATAGATGGATAAGGGAGGGAAGGCACAGCAGTAAATAGGGGAGGGGGAGGGGGGCTGGTGGAGAACTGGAGGAAAGAAGACAAGAGGGAAAGGGAAGGGAGGGAGATCAGAGAATTACTGGTAGTTTATGTGCAACGTCATACCTGGTAGAGTGAGATGGGTTCTTCCATGAGCAGCCTGGCTGGTCAACTCCAACCTTCATTCAGGGCATGAGCATGATCCCAGAGCATGGTAAGCCAGATCAATAAGCCCTAGGCAGGAGCATTGTGCTGGGGTTCACACAGGAGCCTGATCACTGCGGGGGGAGGGGGGAGGAGAAACAGTTTTTAAGCCTGTTGGTGCGCCTGTTCAAACTCTCCTCCCTAATGGGAGGAGGGAGGAGGGATGTGAGGGGTCCTTCATTGCGTCAGCTGCCTTTCCCAGACAGCAGGAGGTGGAGATGGGGTTGGTGGAGGGGAGGGAGGTTTGCGTGACGCTCTGGGCTGCCTTCACTGCTCCCCCAACAGCACTCCCGATCTCGAGCGGGGGCAGCACCGTCCCGTGATGCAATGCATGCAGCAAGTCTGCTCACGATGCTGCCCCTGTGGGGGTTGTCGAGAGATATGACGGACCTCCTTAGTCTTTCCTTTAGTTCAAAGTTGAAAGTTCAAAGTTCAGATTTATGGTAGGAGTACATGTATGACATCGTGTCCAACCCTGACATTCCTTTTCCTGAGGACAAGGCAGAATTGCCACTTATCGGCAGTGCAAAATAAAACTGTACTCCAGAAAAGAATCGAGTAGAAGAGAGGTGTGCAAACAAACTACAAAGTCAGGGTTTGTCCTGACGGTTGTCGTGTTCCAGAGATCACTGGAGATGTTTTCTCAGAGGTACTTCAAGCCATTTACGTTCACGTCCGTGGCCTTGGTGTGGACAGGGGGTGGGGCAGGGGGAGTCAAGCAGGGTGAATGGAGCAGTGGGAGTGGGGCAGAGGGAATGGGTCAGGGGAATGGAGCAGGGGGAGTGGGGCAGGGGGTGTGGAGCAGAGTGAGTAGGGCAGGGCAAATGGAGCAGGGGGAGTAGGTCAGGGGAGTAGAGCAGGGTGAGTAGGGCAGGTTGAATGTCGCAGGGGAGAGGGGCAGGAGGAGTGTCATGGGTGCTGTGCCACAGGAGAGAAAGAGAGAAGATGAATTGCGGAAAAATTTGGAGGTGCACACGCACAAAACACATGTACACGTGCGCGCGCGCACACACACACACACACAAACGCACACACACACGCACGCACACACACACACACACACACGCACACACACGCGCGCACACACACACACACACACACACACACACACACACACACACACACACACACACACACACACACACACACACACACACTCTCTAATACATACCGACACTCTCATGCACACCCATAAACCCCGCCCCACCGTCGAGAATCAAGAACAACTATGGGGAACGCTGCCGTCGGGGAGCAGCAGCGATCATCCCCAGGTCACGCTCTGTTCTCGCTGCCGCCAACTCTTATTTTTTGTTTACATTTGTTTACGTTTATGCCGTGTACCGTTATTTTTGCATTACCAATTAGTGGTAATTCTGCCTGGCCTGCAGAAAAAGGAATCTCAGGGTTCTATGAGACGTCATGTATGTACTGACAATATATCTGAGGCCTGTTCTGTGTAAACCATCACTGAAGTGGTGATCCGGGAGGATGGAGAGTGGGGTGTGTTCTCTCTGAGTGCTGGTGGGGGGGAATGTAAGGGAATGTAAGTCCAGCCCAGCTGGACTCTGACTGGATTCTCCCTGTGGTTTCAGCCATGACAGAAGCCATTGAAATCCCACAGTTCATCGGCCGCAGTTACCTCATCTACGACCATCCAAACCTCCTGCAGCGGTGAGTCCCCGTGTCCGGCGGAGGTGGAGTTCCCGATCCCTGCAATTGCCTGACAATCACTTCCAAACACAAACCAGAGATTATTATAGATAGATAGATCTGCTTTGCCCTAGTGGAGCGGGGATGGTGGTTTAAGGGGCATGGGGAACAGCTGTAGTTGCGTCCATGGCCAGATCAGCCACGATCCTATTCTAGTTGGCTACTGGATGCCAGTGGTGTTCTGCAGGGGTCGGTATTGGTGCCACTTCTTTTTATGTTGAATGTTAACAATTTGGATTGCGGAATAAATGGGTTTGTGGCTAAGTTTGCAGATGATACTAATGTAGGTGGAGGGGCAGGGAGTGAGGAGGAAATGGAGAGGCTGCAGAGAGACTTAGATGCAGAGAATGGACAAATTAAATGCAATATTAGAAGGTGTAGGGTCACGCACTTTGGGAGAAGAAATAAAAGGACAGACTTTTATTTGGATGCGGTGAAAATTCAAAATTTGGAGGTGCATAGGGACTTGGGAGTCCTCGTACAGGATCTCGTAAAGCAGCCTTTATCTTTCCACTCACATCCCATGTACCATCGGTGCTCTGTGATCAGTAAGGGATTTCAGAACTCCAAAGGAAATGGACCAATTACCATTTTTCTACAGCAAAGTATTTCAGGAACAATTGGGTCTAGAGCAGTGGATCTCAATCTTCCCCTCCCTCTCACACACCACCTTATGCAATCCCTTACTAATGACAGAGCACCAATGACAGAGGGCTGACTTAAAGTGGGATGTGAATGGGAATAAAAAGGTTGAGAAGGGCTCCCCTGAAGGTTGAGTCAGTGGTGAAGAAGGCAAATGCAGTGTTGATGTTTCTATCTAAAGGAACAGGATACAAAAGCAGGGATGGTTTGCTGAGGCTTTATAAGGCCTTACCTGGAGTACAGAATATAGTTTTGGACTCCTTGTTTAAGAAAGGATGTGCTGGCATTGGAGAGGGTTCAGAAAAGATTAAGTGAAACACAAAAGTCTGCAGATCTCTGGTTGGACCACACTTGGAGTATCGTGTTCAGCTCTGGTCACCTCATTACAGGAAGGATGTGGAAGCTGTGGAGAGAGTGCAGAGGAGATTGACCAGGATGTTACCTGGATTGGAAAATAAGGTTAGCAGAGCTGGGACTTTTCTCTTTGGAGCAAAGCAGTAAGTTAATAGAGGTCTACAAAATTGAGAGGCCTAGAAAAAGGTAAACAGCCAGTAGAGGATGTCTGTACAAAGTAAAGGCTTATGGTAAAAACACAACGAGATGCTGGAGGAACTCGGCCGGTCTTTCAGCGTCCATAGGAAACAAAGGTATATTGGTGATGTTTCAGGCTTCAGCCCTTAATTCCTTGAAGAAGGGCTCAGACCTGAAATGTCGGCAATATATCTTTGTCTTTTATAGTCACCGGAAGACCGGCCAAGTTCTTCCAGTATCTCATTGTGTTTTTACTTCAGAGAAGATTAAGCATAGAACATTACAGTTCAATACAGGCCCCAGCTGTTGCGCCACCCAATATATACCTACCCCCAAAAAAAATCAAATCCCTCCCTACCTCCTAGGTATTAATGTTGAGATAGTAAAATGGGTTAAATGGTGGCGAGAAGGTAGATGCCAGAGAGTCATGGTAGATAACTGTCTGTCAGGATGGAGGCCGGTGACGAGCAGTGTGCCCCAGGGATTGTGTTGGGTCCCTTGTTGTTTGTTGTTTACATTAATGATTTGGATGATGGAATGATAAATTGGGTTAATAAATATGCAGACAATACAAAAATAGGGGGAGTTGTGGATAGTGAAGATGGTTCTCAGAGACTGCAGAAGGATTTGGACTGCTTAGAAGAGTGGGCTGAAAGATGCCAGATGGAGTTTAATATTGATAAGTGTGAAGTGCTTCATTTTGGGAAGAATAATCAATACAGGGCATAAGCAGTGAAGAGGAGGGCATTGAGGAATGCAGAGGAACAGAGAGATCTTGGAATAATGGTTCATCGTTCTTTGAAAGTGGATTCTCATGTGGATAGGGTGGTAAAGAAGGCTTTTGGTGTGCTGGCCTTTATAAATCAAAGCATAGAATTGAGGAGCTGGGAGGTGATGTTGAGACTGTTCAAGGCATTAGTGAGGCCAAGTTTGGAATATTGTGTGCAGTTCTGGTCTCCAAATTATTGAAAGGATATCAATAAGGTAGAGAGGGTGCAGAGAAGATTTACTAGAATGTTGCCTGGATTGCAGCATCTAGAATACGGAGCGTAAAAGGTTGAGGGGGGTTTTGATATTTAAGATTATGAGGAGGATAGATAGAGTAGATGTGAATAGGCTCTTCCCCTTGAGGGAAGGAGAGATTGGAACGAGGGGTCATAAGTTAAGGGTTAGGGGGCAAAAGTTTAGAAGTAACATGAGGGGAAACTTCTTCACTCAGAGAGTGGTGGCTGAGTGGAATGACCTTCCGGAAGATATGGTTGCAGCAGGGTCAATTTTGTCATTTAAGAGAAGGTTGGATGAATGTATGGATGTGAGGGGTTGGAGGGTTATGGACAGGGAGCAGGTAGGTGGAACTAGTGAAGTTTCACTTAAATCAGTGCAGACTAGAGGGACCGAGATGGCCTGTTTCTGAACTGTAATGTTATATGGTTATATGGTAACTTATTTTTCTTTTACCCGTGTGCCTGTGTCTAAGTCTCTTAAATGTCCTTATTGTTCCAGTCTCTACCACCATCTCTGGCAAGACACCTACAACTCTCTGTGGGAACTCTCTGTGGAAAAACACCTACCCCTGACATCTCCCCTAAGCCTTTACTTTGTACAGACGTCCTCTACTGGCTGTCTATCTTTTTCTAGGCCTCTCAATTTTGTAGACCTCTATTAACTTACCTCTTCACTCCAAAGAGAAAAGTCCCAGCTCTGCTAACCTTATTTTCCAATCCAGGTAACATCCTGGTCAATCTCCTCTGCACCTTCTCCACAGCTTCCACATCATTCCTGTAATGAGGTGACCAGAGCTGAACACAATACTCCAAGCGTGGTCCAAACCAGAGATCTGTAGAGCTGCAACATGACCTCATGGCTCTTGCACTTTGATCCCCCCACCCGACTAATGAAGCCCAGCAGACTATTAGCCTTCTTAACCACCCTACCAATCTTGCTGGCGACCTTGAGGGATTTGGACCCCAAGGTCCTTCTGTTCCTCCACACTGTTAAGATCATGGGTTGAAGGGCTTGTCCCTAAGATGCCCCCTTCTGCATACCACACACCCTCCCCTGGTTGGCAATTGGTGATGACGGTGTGCCACAGGGATCAGGGTTAGGACCGCAATTGTGCACGGATGAACATTAAGCAAAGAAGGGTGTGAGGTTACTTAATAGAGGTCTACAACATTATGAGGGGCTTAGATATAGTGGGAGTAGTAAACCCCAGAGGACATTTTTTAAAATTCCAACACAGCATGGTAACAGGCCATTTTGGTCCACAAACCCATGCCACCCAATTACACCCAATTAACCTACAACTGAACAGTGGGTGAAAACTGGAGCCCCCAGGGAAAACACACCCAGGCACAGTGAGAATGTACAAATTCCTTACAGACAGCGTGGGATTTGAGCCCAAGTCTCGATCGCTGACGCTGTAAAGGCATTGCGCTAACCGCTGTGCTGACTGTGGCATCCTGTACAAAGTGAAGGGAGGGAAGTTTAGGGGAGACATCAAGGGTAGGTTTTTTTTTACACTTATAGTTGTGGGGGCCTGGAATGTCTTGCCAGGGGTGCTGGTGGAGGCTGGAACAATAGGGGCATTTGAGAGACTCTTAGACAGGCACATGGATAGAAGAAACACAGAGGGTCACGGGGTAGGGAGGGAAGGGTTAGATTGTTGAGCACATTTATATGGCTCGGCACAACATCATGGGTCAAAGGGCCTGTACTGTGCAGGAGTGTTCTATGTTCTATGTCTGAGCTTATCCCATCCATGTGCATAAGGTGTGAACCTGCTCAGCACTGACTGATAACAGAGCAACGGTGATTATCCCAGGTCCCTGCCTCCTGTCGGTTCACTGACCCTCTGTCCTAACTGATACGTTGTCCCCAACTCCATCATTTCCCCCCCATCACCTCCGCCCCTCTGATCTATCCCCAGGGTCTCGGGAGCGCGCACCAACATCTTCCTCAGGTTCAAGACAACAGCTGATAATGGCCTGCTGCTGTGGAGAGGTGACATTTCCATCAGAGTCAATACTGACTTCATCTCCCTTGGCCTGCAGGACGGGGCTTTGGTGTTCAGGTGGGTGATGGAGCCTTTAAGCTTAAGGATGGGGGTGGAGTCTATGGGTGGGGATGAGGCCTGTGGGTGGGGATGGTATCCAGTGGGTGGGGATGGGGATTTTTGGATGGAGAAGGGACACATGGTGGTGATAGGACCCATAGGTGGGGTTGGAGGCCCGTGTGTTGGGAACGGAGACCCATGGGTGCAGGCAGGCCTGTGAGTAGGGAATAGGGCTTGTGGGTGGGGATGGCTTAAGCGCCAGTTGATGAAGTAGACAAAGATGATGTGGTCAAACGATAATCATGGCTTTTATTAGCAGAAACTCATGGTACAATAATGAAAGACAATAGGTGCATCTACAGTTATATCCAAGGGGAGTGTCCTTAACAGAAGAGATAATGTACAGCCAATGTTAGTACAGCAAGGCTCGCCAGAGGGGAGACAGACAGCTTGGCAGACATTCACCACAGTCTCCCCCCGGAAGAAGAAGGGTTAACATCAAAAGCACAGCTGCTAGGAAAGACTGAAGCAAGCGATACATGTTTGGCCTTGAGATACTCTAACAGCCAAAATACACCAGTATCTTGCAAGCAATCGAAATATAATGAAATGTTTTATGAATATGTCGGCCTATCAGGTTGTTTACGAATTCTGGAGCTTTGTCTCAAAACAGGTGGCTTCTTTGCAACCTTGGGAACTGGTACAGGTCCTGGGTCTGTAGTGTAGGAAGGACTGACTTCTGGACCCGCTCCTGAATCGCCAGCGTGAGGCAGGTTCCCTCTGAGTAGGGGTGTGAGGAAGGGGTGAACCAGGCAAGGCCAGATCTCTTAGGGGTAGAGTGTCCGTGCTCCCGTCTAGGAATTTAACATGAGCGTAGTTGGGGTTGGTATGGAGTAGCTGAACTGGTTGGACTTGGGGGTCTGTTTTACGTGCCCGAGCATGGCTCTTCAGCAGCTCGGTTCCAGGCTCAGATAAACAGGCTGGCCAGTTCATCACAGATCCTGATTTCCTAGGAAAGGCAAACATTCGTTCATGAGGTGTTTGATTTGTTGCAGTACACAATAAAGACCGAATAGAATGTAGTGCCTCAGGCAGCACCTCCTGCCACTGGGTAACAGGGTAACCATGTGATTAACAGTCTTCCAGAGTGTAGCATTAGCCCTTTCAACCTGCCCACTGCCCTGCGGGTTGTAGCTTGTGGTATGGCTGGTGGCAATCCACTTCCGCCGTAGTTCAGCGCTCATGAATGCTGAGCCTCTATCGGTACCAAAAATGCTGAAAATTCTGTCAAGTGACTTAATGACAGACGCTGACGAGACGTCAGGGCAGGGTTTTGCAAAGGGAAACTTGGAATATTCATCAATTACAGTAAGGAAATATACATTTTTGTTGTTGGAAGGTAACGGTCTTTTAAAATCTAAGCTAATCCTCTCAAAAGGTCGGGTTGCCTTGATGAGAGTAGCTTCCGGAGCTCTGAACTATTGCAGTTTGCATTCTGCGCAAACAGAACAGCTTTTAGTCAGTTTCCTGACTTCTTCCAGAGAGTAGGGAAGGTCGTTAGCCCTTATGTAGTGGAAGAATCTCGTGACTCCTGGGTGGCACAGTCTGCTATGGATCTCTTTAAGCCCCTCCAGCTGAGCACCGGCAGCAGATCGTGACCATGCGTCAGAAGGATCATTTAACCTGCCCGGTCTGTACTGGATCTCATAATTATAAGTTGAGAGTTCTATTCCCCAGCGTGCCATCTTAACGTTCTTGATTTTACTTTTGTGTTTAGTACTGAACATGTAGGCTACAGATTTCTGATCAGTGACAAGAGTAAATTTTCTGCCTGCTAGAAAGTGTCTCCAGTAGCGAACAACTTCAATAATATAACCATATAACCATATACAGCACAGAACAGGCCAGTTTGGCCCTTCTAGTCCATGCCGGAACAAATCCCCATTCTCCTAGTCCCACTGACCAGCACCTGGTCCATACCCCTCCAATCCTCTCCCCTCCATGTTATTATTCAGTCTTTCCTTAAATGTAAATAACATCCCTGCTTCAACCACCTCCACCGGAAGCTTATTCCTCATCCCAACCACCCTTTGCGTGAAGAAATTTCCCCTCATGTTCCCCTTATAATTTTCCCCCTTCAATCTCAAATCATGGCCTCTGGTTTGAATATCCCCCACTCTTAATTGAAAAAGCCTATCCACGTTGACTCTCTCTGTCCCTTTTAAAATCTTGAACACCTCCATCAAATCCCCCCTCAATCTTCTACGATCCAGAGAAAAAAGCCCCAGTCTGCACAACCTTTCCCTGTAACTCAAACCTTGAAATCCTGTCAACATTCTCGTGAACCTCTCTGCACTCTCTCTATTTTGTTTATATCTTTCCTATAATTTGGTGACCAAAACTGTACACAGTACTCCAAATTTGGCCTCACCAATGCCTTGTACAATTTCATCATAACCTCCCTACTCTTGAATTCAATTCTCCGATTGATGAAGGTCAACATTCCAAATGCCTTCTTCACCACACCATCTACCTGAGCATCAGCCTTGAGGGTACTATTTACCATAACTCCCAAATCCCTTTGTTGCTCTGCACTCCTCAATTGTTTACCATTTAATGCATATGACCTATTTAGATTTGCCTTTCCAAAATGCAACACTTCACACTTATCCGTATTAAATTCCATCAGCTATTTCTCAGTCCACACCTCCAGCCTTCCTAAATCACCTTTTAATCTACGGTAATCTTCCTCACTGTCCACAACACCACCAATCTTTGTATCATCTGCAAACTTGCTTATCCAATTCTCCACCCCTTCTTCCAGATCGTTAATATATATAACAAACAATAGTGGACCCAAGACCGATCCCTGAGGAACTCCACTAGTCACCGGCCTCCAATTGGACAAACAATTTTCTACCACTACTCTCTAACACCTCCCATCCAACCATTGCTGAATCCATTTCACTACCTCCTTATTTATGCCTAATGCCTCCACCTTTTTTCCTAACCTCCTGTGGGGAACTTTGTCAAAAGCTTTACTAAAGTCTAAATAGATAACATCACAGCCTTCCCTTCATCAATCTTTTTCGTAACCCCCTCGAAAAACTCTATAAGGTTTGTTAAGCATGATCTACCCCTGACAAAACCATGCTGACTACTACCTATCAATCCCTGTTCTTCCAAATATTTGTGAATGCCATTCCTCAGAACACTTTCCATCAACTTACCCACCTCAGACGTCAGACTCACAGGCCTATAATTCCCAGGTTTACATTTAGACCCTTTCTTAAACAGCGGAACCACATGTGCTACCCTCCAATCCTTTGGCACTACCCCCGTGACCAGTGACATCCTAAATATCTCTGTTAATGGCCCCACTATCTGTCCACAAGCCTCCCTGACTGTCCTTGGGAATATTTTGTCCGGTCCGGGAGATTTATCCACCTTTATCTTTTTTAACACAGCCATCACTACCTCCTCGGTTATCCTTATATGCTTCATGACCTCCCACTATTTTTCTTTACTTCAACTGGTACAATATTTTTTTCCCTAGTGAATACCGAGGCAAATAAATCATTCAAAATTTCACCCATTTCCTCAGACTTCTCACTCAGCCTACCCTCGCTATCTACAAGGGGTCCAATTTTATCACTCACTAATCTTTTACTTTTAATGTACTTATAGAAACCCTTTGGATTTATTTTTACTCTGTCTGCCAAAGCCTCTTTGTGCCTTTTTTTGGCCTTTCTAATTTCTTTCTTAAGATTCCTTCTACACTCCTTGTAGTCCTCCTTCAACTTCTCAGCTCCCTGCTCTTTATACCTCTTGTACACCTCCCTCTTTGTCCTAACCAAATTTCCAATATTCCTCGAAAACCAAGCCTCCCTATCACTTCCAGCCTTTCCTTTGATCCTCACTGGGACATATCTACTTATGGTGGTGCGAGGGGCAGTTAGAGGGAGGGATGAGTAGAAGGAGGGGTGGATAGGGAAGAAGTAAAAGGGGAGGGGCAGGGTGAGTAGGGGAGGGGTGATTAGAGGGTGAGAGACGGGTAGAGGGAGGAACAGGTTGAGGGGAGAGGCAGTAGAGGGGCGTGTATAGGATGGGGTGGGTAGAGGCAGAGCGAGTGGAGTGAGGGGTGAGTAGAGGTTGGATAAAGGACTGGTCAGGTAGAGGGATGGTGGGTCGAGGGTGAATAGAGGCCTAGAGCCTGAGGAGTGAGCAGGAAATGCTGAGTCCTGATGGAGGCCAAAATGGACACACCCTGTGAATGGTGACTACATCTCCACAGGGACCAAATAGGTTTCCCTCAGGTCAAGCAAAGGGTGAACTTGAGCTACCTACTCCTGACCTGTAACATTATCCTCCTAAAGTTATATCCTAAAGTTTAACATTACATATGTTGAAAGAAGAGAAAACATGCAGATGTTGTTGAAAAATTTCAATAAATATTTAGTTCAGCCCTCGACTTAGTCCAAGTTTTTAATTTTGGCCCTCCGTGAATTTGAGTTTGACACCCCTGCTCTATGTATTGATTAAGAAAACTATCTTGTACACATTTGACAAACTCTAGCCTATCCAGCCCTCTTCTTCGCGGACGAAGATTTATGGAGGGGTAATATCCACGTCAGCTGCAGGCTCGTTTGTGGCTGACAAGTCCGATGCGGGACAGGCAGACACGGTTGCAGTGGCTGCAGGGGAAAATTGGTTGATTGCGGTTGGGTGTTGGGTTTTTCCTCCCTTGCCTTTTGTCAGTGAGGTGGGCTCTGAGGTCTCCTTCAAAGGAGGTTGCTGCCCGCCAAACTGTGAGGCGCCAAGATGCACGGTTTGAGGCGATATCAGCCACCAGCCCTCTTACTGTATGGGTATCCCAATCAATGTGAGGGAAGTTAAAATCTCCTATGATCACCACCTTATGTTTATTACACATATATGCTATCTCCTTACAAATTTGTTCTTCCAATTTTCTTGACCCATTTGGTGGTCTATAATACACTCCTATTAGTGCCCTCTTGCCTCCTCCACCCCTCAATTCCACCCAAACAGCCTCACTGGATGATCCCTCCAAACCATCCTGCCACCTCACGGCAGTAATGTCCTCCTTCACAAGCAGAGAAACTCCTCCCTGCTTTTTTACCCCCTGTTCTATCGCATCTAACCCATTTGTATTCTGGAATATTTAGTTGCCAGTCCTGACCCTCCTGTAACCAGGTCTCACTAATTGCCACAACATCATGATTCCAAGTGCCAATCCATGCTCTAAGCTCATCTACCTTGTTCTTACATTAAAGTACATGCATTTCAGAGAATGACCCTCACATATATTCCCTATTCTACCTTTTACCTTGACCTCCATCCTTCCTTTGTTACCTTTCTCATTCTTAACTAGGTGGCCATGCACCCTAGATACTGCTCGCAAACTCTGTTCCCCTCCCCCCTGCCAAACTAGTTTAAACCCTCCCCCACAGCTCTAGCAAATCTGCTTGCCAGGATATTGGTCCCCCTCCAGTTCAAGTGGAGTCCGTCCCTTTTGTACAGGTCTGACTTTCCCCAGAAGAGATCCCAATGATCCAAAAATCTTATTCCCTGCCCCCTGCACTAGTTCTTTAGCCACGCATTCATCCTCCATATCCTCCTATTACTACCCTCTCTAGTGCATGGCACCGGCAGCAAACCAGAGATTACTAGCTTAGAGGTCCTGTTTTTTAACTTCCTGCCTAATTCTATGTATTCCTGTTTCAGGACCTCATCCCCACTTCTAACTAAGTCATTGGTCCCCACATGGAGCATCACTTCTGGCTGCTCACCTTCCCCTTGCAGAATTCTGTGAACTCGATCAGAAACATCCTGGACCCTAGCACCAGGGAGGCAACAGACCAACCTGGATCCCCGATCTCATCTAACAAACCTCCTATCTGTCCCTCTGACAAGTGAGTCCCCAACCACAATTACCCTGTTCTTATCCCTCCTTCCCTTCTGAGCCTCAGGGGCAGCCCCTGTGCCAGAAACCTGACCCCTACAACTTGTCCCTGGAAGGCTGTTCCCCCCAGCAGTATCCAATGCCGAATACATGTTGCTGAGGGGCACTTCCACAGGGGTACTCTGCACAAGCACTCTCCCTCCTTTCCTCACAGTCACCCAATTCCCTGACTCCTGCCTTCTCGGGGTGACTGTCTCCCTGTAACTCCTCTCTATTACTGCTTCTGCTTCCCTTATGAACCTCAGTTCATCCAATTGCAGCTCAAGCTCCCTAACACGGTCGCTCATGAGTTGCAATGGGAGGCACCTTTTGCAGGTGTAGTCTTCAGAAACAGCTGTGCTGTCTCCGACTTCCCGCATCCCACAACTGGAGCACTTGACTACCCCAACTGACTCTATTACCTCTTTTCTCAATATATATAAGTTATTTAAAAGAAAAAATAATACTAAAAGACTAACCAAAAAGGACACCTTACCACACAGGGAGCTCCTTCTTAGCCCCAAGTTTCCACTCCTTCAAGTCCCTCGAGCCAAAGTCCCAAGTCTCCACTCCTTCACTGCCCCACTCACTCACTGAGCCACTACTCGCTGGCCGCTCCCTCACCTTTCACTCCTTTTATAGGCCTTCAGGCAATTTACTCACTCCTCTAGTAGTCTCTCTTTGCCCCTCCTCCAACGGTCACCCTGGGAACGCCCACTATGCTGTCCTCTGAGCAGAGGCAGCCCGATCCAACTAGCCTGGGCCTTCTTTTTCAATGGCAGGATGTTTAAGCTCAGGTCCGTGTAACGTGCAGGAGAAGAATCCCACGGGTCTGCCCTTTTGATTAAAGGTTCCTGCCAAGGCACAATCTGAGACATCAGTTTCCTCTTGGAATGGGACGTCCTCGTCAATGGACGAGAGTGCAGCTTTGGCAATATCAGCTTTAATCTCTCGAAAGCCTTCAAGGCCATTGGAGAGAGAGGAAAAGATTTAGTGTCAAACACAGGGCGTTCCTTCGTGGCGTAGTCCCGAACCCATTTGCAGTAGTAGGAAAAGAATCCCATACACCTTTTAAGGACTTTTGCTGAGTTTGGAGGTGGTAACTTCTTAAGGGGGGCCATTCTCTCCGGGTTGGGGTGGATTTCGCCCTTGCAGACAATGTAGCCCAGAATGGGTAGCTCTGTCGCGTTGAACACTCATTTGCCCTCGTTAAATGTAAGGTTGAGATCTTTAGCTGTTGCTAAAAAAAGTTGTTGTCCTGGTCAGCCTGTGTTTTCCCACAGATAGTGACATTATCCAGATAGGGAAACGTACCCTGTAACTCATACGTCCTAACAATCTTATCCATTTCCCTCTGAAACTGACACACCATTAGTGACCCCAAAAGGTACCCTTTTAAACTGGTATAACCCCCCATCAGTCTTAAAGGCTGTATAGGGTCATTCCCTTTTTTTAATGGGGATTTGGTGGTAAGCTGCTTTGAGTTCGATAGTGGATGCGTGGCAGGGGGTCGGCATCCAGGTTAGTGTAAGGGTTGATTGTCTGGCTGTAGTCAATAGCCAGTCATCTCTTAGTGTGATTTTTCACAACTACCACCTGGGCCCGTCACGGACCCTTACTGGGTTCAATTACTCCCTCTTTAAGCAATCTCTGGGTCTCAGCTTTGATAAAGTCACGATCCTCTTTGCTGTAAGAATGGCTCTGAGTGGCAATTGACTGTCACTTGGGGGATAAATCACTGAAAAGGGAGGGAGCTTCGATCTTTAATGTGGACAGACCGTAGTAACTAGCGCGGGGAGGATGGTAAGTGTGGGTAGTGGCCCAACGAAATTTAACACTACACTGTTCATCTGAGATTGAATATCTAATCCCAGACCAGTAACATGGAGGCACAGAGCTCTGGCATAATAAAGAGCCATACATCAGCCAGGCAATGTCCCTGCAAATTTAAAGTAACTTTACACTTGTCCCGTACAGTTTTCGTAAGTTCACTACAAGCCATCGATATCTTTCGGTTCGCTGGATATCTCCGCAAATTTAAGGCTCTGGCAACTCTCTCGTGGATGTAGCTGTCAGCACTCCCCAAGCCTATTAGGCAATCAAGAGTCTCACCATTCACCTCCCTCATCATAGTCGACCATTCCAATCTGTAACATCCCCCAAGCTTTACAGTCAATTGAGCTATCACAGGGGATCTCACCTCGCCGTCACTTGAAGTCGATTCAGCCTGCTCGTCTGAAGATTCCCCCTTTTCACAGTTTATGCCTTACACGCTTTAGCGAAGTGGCCAAGTTTCCCACAATAGCTGCAGGTAGCAAATCGAGCCGGGCACTTCTGTCTGGGGTTCCAGCTCTTATCACAGAAGTAGCATTTTTCAGGAATTCGCCTTTTTCTTTCCTTTGCGGTTCCAGCACTCCTGGATGTTTCCTTTTCGGTTTCTAGCATTTCACTGGACCGCATGGCACTTCTCAGTGTTTTGGCTAGAGTGACTGACGAGTCGTAGGTTAAGGGCTCCTTCTCCAGCAGCCTCTGTCGGATGTAACTGGAGTCAATCCCGTTAACTAAAGCATCCAGCTTCAAGGCATTGCGGTGTTGCACATTGACTGCCCTGACATCATATTCATTTGCCAGTGAGTTGAGAGCCAGTGCATCACTTTCCCCGGGTTTCTGGTGTCTAGTCAGCAACTGGTGTCGAGCGAGCACCACATTCCGTGGCGCTGCATAATAAGTAGTCCGACGTTCCCGGCTATAGCCAGAGGGGTAGCTCCTTGCGTTAAGGTTAAAGGGACCTCACCCAGCAGAGAGTTCAGGTGGCCCCACTGTATTGCCTCATCGACCACGTTGTTTCGAGCCATGTAATAATCGAAACAAGCAATCCAGTGGTTGAAAATTTCTCTGGCCCTCAGGGCAGACTGGTCGATTATCAGCTGCTCTGGCTTGAGGGCTGCATCCATTTCTGCTAATAAAATTGAAGTACCAGTTGATGAAGTAGACAAAGACGATGCGATCAAACAATAATCATGGCTTTTATTAGCAGAAACTCATGGTACAATAATGAAAGACAATAGGTGCATCTACATTTATACCCAAGGGGAGTGTCC